>NC_090646.1:253756921-253824421 GCF_040937935.1 Hyperolius riggenbachi | reverse complement strand
CACACACACACACACATACACACACACACACACACTGGGAGCAAAACCCATATTCAACACATTTCAAAACGATATTTATCGTTTTATGACTTACATTTCAAAACAATATTTATAGTTTTATGGAAGTCATAAAACGATAAATATCGTTTTTAGTGCGGCGCCATTTTTTAACTCATAATGCAAATTAATGCGGCGCCATTTTTACACTCTAGGCTCTGGCGCCATTTTTAACTGATCCCAAATATACGTGCCCATTAGCTTCTATTCAGCACATATACCCATTTCAAGTAAAATAAACTACCTTAAATGATTGTATGTGCCTTAAAGAGTAACTGTCAGGCTGCAAAAGCTAATTTAAACCTCTATTCTCCTGTGTTAAACAGTTTAGAAGGAAGCCAAAAAGGCAACACTGAAGATAAAAATCTCTCTTTCATTTGATGTGTGCTTATCAGCAAAGCTGTTATGCTGGATACACACCATGCGTTTCCGCGTTCGATGCGGCCGTCGATACGCGTCGATTCGATTATTTTCGAACATTTCCGAACGAATTTCGATGATTTTTAGGTCGAATGCCATGTAAAGTATGGCAAATCGACCTAACGATCCATCGAAGCTTCAATCGGACATGTCGGAAATAATCGAATCGACGCGTATCGACGGCCGCATCGAACGCGGAAACGCATGGTGTGTATCCAGCATTAGACCCAAGCTCTTAAGAAGCCGCAAGCCGCATACCATACTGCAAAGCATTCTGGGGCCCTCCCCTCGGCTGCTATTGATAAGTTACAGGGCTCATGTTACAAAAGCAGCAGCTCACAACATTGAAAAAACTCCTGGCAAAGTACACTGCAGGAGTCCGCTATTGTTCCTAGCCACATGGCTAATTAATATTCACTGCACAGTACTGTTATTCAGTATGAGCTTTTCTGTGAGTGGAATCATCAGGAAGCAGGCAGGACATGACGACACATTTGGCTTCATAGGAGACAGACAAACATGGATCCTGCCATGAGCTGTCAGGAGCATCATTCTCTGCAAATACTATATAAAGATTCTGTGAAATCCAAACGTGGACAGTGAAATGCATATGTAATGTAAGTACAGCCAATATTTAGCTACTGATATATGTGTTTATTTTCTCTGAGACCTTATACCTAACAGCTCCTCTTTAAGAGAGCAAGTGTCAAATTCCTTAATATTGGTAAGATTGCATTGTGTTGTCAGGACACACCACCACCATCACCACCACCATCCTTACCCCCTAAACCCCAACACCTCCCAAAGCCGAAAAATATTTAGAAATCCCAAAGCATCAAAAAAAGAACTATCACATAAAAATTAGTAAAACTACACATTAAGCAAACACCTAATGTATGCAGTTTTTAGCTTACCTCCTAACTTGAACCTTTTCCCTAAATACCAAACCTGCAGGCAAGCATTTTTGGGTTTGAAGGTTTATGAACCCTGATGCAAACGTGGGCTCGCCTGCCAAACTGCTCCTCCACTGTGCTGGCTACTGGCCTGGCTGTCACTTCTTCCCTCAACCCCCCCCCCCCCCACATCACTTTACCTTACTCACAGCCCCAGGCCAGCCCACGTGTCACCTCTTCTACGTTTCTTCTGGATCACCATAATGGAGATGCACTGACATCACCTCCCCCCAGAGCATAGAGATATGCGTGTGCAGGCTGGATGGGATGGCAGATCACTCCTGCTACTCCATTCCCAGCCTCACTTGATGACCTCATTGCTTGAGCCCGTGCTCACCAGACAACCTTTGAATTTTTCCATTCTTATCCTCTAGCTTCAAAGCTGCTGCATTCTGATTCTAGAAGATCCATGTTCTTGCCTGTCCAGATGACTCCAGTTGCTCAAGCCTCTCCCATTTTATCTGTTCCCATAGGGTCTTCTGTAATGCATGTGCCTATGGTAATTTCAGTCTTTTGGGGGTTCTTGCTACCTGTGGTCTCTGCTCCCTTCCTGTGGAAAGAACTATTCCCATCACCAGCCCTGTCTGTAGTGTTGCTAGAAGTACCAGTCCTGACCAAATTCTCTTGGTCTTCTATAGAGCTGTTTCTCTTTGCGGTGCCCAAGAGACCTATGGTTTTGCTACCATGTTGATCTCAGTTATCGTGTCCGTTCTGGGTGAGGGGAGTGTGTTCCATGTTTTCTCACCTTCAGGATCGAGTTACCATGTTCCTAGGTCCTGGCAATCACCTCAATAAGGGCTGGTTCAGATGGACGTTTGGAGGCGTCGCATTCGTTGGCGTCGCACTCGTGGGCTTTCAGCAGCGTTTGTGTTGCGTTTGGATGCGATGTGCCTGGATATATGTATTTTTTTTTGTTGCGTTTGGATGCGGTCGCGTTTTTTCTTCCCCTAGGGGGACATTAGCCGTTGCGGTTAACCGCCCCTGGAAGCTACATGTAGCTTCCAGGGGCTCCTTGAACGCCAGGGAAAAATCGGGACCCGAACGTCACGTTCGTGTAAACGCGCTTGAAAGCTTGGTACAAACGCTCCCATTCACTTGAATGGGAGCGTTTAACACCAAGCCCCGAACGCTGGCTGTAAACGCTCTGCAAGCGTCCGTCTGAACCAACCAGCCCTAAAGCTGGCCATGCACACATTGTTTTTTTTTATTAATTCCTTTGATTGAAATTGCCAGTCATCCGATCAATTCCCTTTCATGGGTTCGGATATGTTAGAAAATCTGCATTGAAGGGTGCTGGGCCAGAACAGTGGGGGATCTATGGTCCTTAGCGTTTCACTGCATCGAGCAGTATAACGCTTGATGTTCGATGTGAAACTATTGAAACGAAGTCTGCCATGTTGGGTACAAATCAATCAATGGCTTAAGGCTACTAATCTCTTTCAATAAGCCTCAAGCTATCTACTATTACACTACTACTACACTACATTACTACACTTCCTATATTTGTGTATTGGCATGTAGTCCCTCCCTTCCAGTGATATTTAGCCTAGGCTGTTTAACTATGAGGAATTATCGCACCAGAGCATTATTTTCACTGGTTTTGTAATTTTCGGAAACAAACACTCTGCATAGTTGCACCTGACAGGACTAAAGATCAGTGATCAATTGTAGAATGTCAATCAGGTTAAGGAAAGATTTTACAATGGGCAAACAATGACTAAATAAGTTAAAAGTAATATTGTAAAAAAAAAAAAGCAATTTTATCCATTATTTTCACTTCAGTTCCTCTTTAAACATAAAAATGTTTAAGCCATAGAGATCAAATTTCCATACTTGAAGCAAACCTGAAGCAAAAAATAAAATTCTGATATAATGAATTGTATGTGTAGTACAGCTAAGAAATAGAATAGTAGTAGCAAAGAAAAAAGAGTCTCACGTTGTTTTCCAGTACAGGAAAAGTAAAAAAAAAAACTACAGTTGTTATCTATGCAAAGGAGCTTCTCTGACCTCTGCAGCCAAACTTGGGTCAAATACAGTCCTGTTTTCTGAAGCTCTTAAACAGAAAAGAAACAGTGAGAGACAGCTTGATATAAAGTTTTACTGCTGGAAAGTTCAAAGGGTTATTAACTCTGCTCTGTTTTATAGTTTAAAGTACATTGGGCCTGATTCACAAAGCGTTGCTAACAGTTAGCACCGTGGTGAAACGCCCTTTATCACGCCTAAACTCTGTTTAGGCATGATAGGTTTAGGTGTGATAAGTTTAGGTGTGATAAGTTTAGGCATGATAAGTTTAGGTGTGATAAGTTTTTAGGCGTGATAAGTTTAAGCACCAACTGGGTTAGCACCGCAGTGCACAGCTGATCAAAAGTTTTGCGCTAGCAAAGTCTGGTGCACTTTGCATAGAGTTTAATGACGCTGCTTTGCGTGCGGGACTTTGCGTGCGTAATAAACTTATCTAAACTTAGCATGCCTAAACTTATCACACCTAAACTTATAATGCCTAAACTTATCATGCCTAAACTTATCATGCCTAAACTGAGTTTAGGCATGATAAAAATGGTTATCACGCCTAAAGTCTTTAACTGGGTCATCACCGCTTTGTGAATCAAGCCCATAGTGTGGTTTGTAAATTGCTGATATGACGGAATGGTGCAGTGTTATTACCACTTCCCGTCTGCCTAACGCAGGATGGTGGCGGGACAGCAGCTCTTTTGGGTCTCAGCGACGTCATATGGCGTCATCTCACGAGTGGTGATATTTGACAGGAGCTTGTGCTCGCAGGAGCGCGAGCTCTCATCAGTAAACACAGCGGGCCCCAGTGATCAGCTTGCCAGCCAGCGATAGGAGCTGGCAGGCTTTTTTTAGTATTTACCTCATATGTATTTATATAGCGCTGACATCTTACGCAGCGCTGTACAGAGTATAGTCTTGTCACTTAACTGTCACTTGGAGGGGCTCACAATCTAATCCCTGCCATAGCCATATGTCTATGTGCTGTGTATATAATGTAGTGTATGTATCTTAGTCTAGGAACAATTAAGGGGGAAGCCAATTAACTTATCAATATGTTTTTTTTTTTTGTTTTTTTACAAAATTTAGGTCTTATTTTTTTAATTTAAAAAAAAAGTATAAATAGCAGCAGCAATCAAATAGCACCAAATGAAAGCTCTATATGTGAGAAGAAAAGGAGGTAAGATTCATTTGGGTGCTAAGTTGTATGACCGAGCAATAAACTGTTAAAATTGTGAAATGTTGAAGTGTAAAAAATGGCCTGGTCACTTGGTGTGGGGGGACAGTGTTTCATTCTGACATTTATTACATGGTGACATTTCTACTGTTGGCAGGTGATGTAGCTGCTGCATGTTTTTTTGGCAGTTGGCAACAGCTGTAAACAGCTATTTCCCACAATGCAGCAAGGTTCACAGACAGGAAACTGCCAAGAGTAAGTACTCAGAATTTCTTTGTGGGAGGGGTTTCACCACAATATCAGCTATACAGCGCCCTCTGATGGTCTGTTTGTGAAAAGGAATACATTTCTCATGTAAAAGGGGGTATCAGCTACTAATTGGGATAAAGTTCAATTCTTGGTCGGAGTTTCTCTTTAAAGAATTAAAAATAAATTGAATCAAGGCAATTTTTACAGTTTGGTTATGATTTCTGACAATTGTTCACCCGTTGATGCATTAGTAAATCAGTTTCAGAGCATTCAATGCAGATTTCAGAAAGGACACCAGACAATGCTTATTTTCAGGTTCACTGCGTGACTTTTTATTTGGGGATTTTTAAATAATTCCAGTGTTATGTAAAAAGACTTTAATGAACTCGGACAGGTGGTTACGTGCCCAGTTATGCCGGGCTGAATTGATTCCTCACCATGCGTAATTTAATAAAATATGAATAAAAATGAATCACAGATTACAGATGTTCTTTTACGCCCTTATTCGTGTCTTCCTGGAGAAAGATGATGTTCGATAGGATTATGTGTTAGGAAGTACTTTCATGACCTTACCGGGGATCTGCTGATACTTGTTTTTTCTTGGATTCATTAGTAGTGCTCCAAGAGATGATTGTGCAAATCACATTCTTTCCTCTGCTGTGCTCTCCTGAACATCCTGCCAGTCAGAGGTCCTACCTGCTTATGTCACTGTTACTTGTCTGTTACAGCAAGGATATTAGATATGGCTGCTGGCACATTCAAACCCATTTACACAACTGGACACTCCCAATCTCTTACCATCACCTTCACCACAACTATCCAAGCTTCTCCAGTTGCCCTGAAGCATCCCTCAATTTGCGTGATGTGTGGTTTTCATTTAACTTGTTTTTTCTGTTCTAATTTCTCGAGGTCTAGACAAATAAAAGGCGAGGGCTGGGGTCCATTAGAAATTGTGAAAGTGCAATCACTAAGCGATTTTTGCAGTGAGTTAGGCCTCTTGCACACTACATGTCATTCCGGTTTTTTATCTGATCTGATTTTTGATTCTGATTAAAAAATGTAGCAGCATACAATACGTTTTTTTTCGAATAAAAAAATTGGATCAGATAAAAAATCGGAATCACATGTAGTGTGCAAGAGGCCTAAAGCAGCATTTTGTGGAGCAATTTCTGGTGATTTTAAAGCTTTTTAGCAGCATTTTGTGGAGCAATTTCTGGTGATTTTAAAGCTTTTTTTAATTTAATGCCCGCAATTTGTACAGAGAGTGCAATTGCCTTTTTCTTCTAGGTTTTCCCCCAGGTGATATTCTCACACCTTATCAATAAAATGCCTTTTAACCACTTCAGTGCCAGTGGTATCTGGCCCTTTAAATTAAACCTGAGATGAGAATAAAGAAAGATTTGAAACTTATCCGGGGCTTCCTCCAGCCCCAGAAACACCACTGAGTCCCTCACGGTCCTCCTGAGTGCCTCCGTTCTCCAGTTGGGCTCTTCTGCGCATGCGTGGAGGGGCCGCACATGCGCAGAAGAGACCGACTGGCGCAACTGAGCCAGATTACCAGGACCGATAGCCGGAAAACGGAGGCACTCAAGAGGACAGCGTGGAACTCAGCGGTGCTTATGGGGTTGGAGGAAGCCCTGGGTAAGTATCAAATCTTTCTTTATTCTCGTATCAGGTACACTTTAAGAATCAGAGACCGCTGGTACAAAAAAATGTTCTTACCGACGACACACTGCACGGACCCTCTGATATCGCTAATTGTGCCGCTCTCCAGTCACTGAAGCCCACTAGCTTTACCATTGCTATGACAGCAGAGTTCTGTGAGCTGGTCAGAAGCCAATTTCATTGGCTCCTGACCCTGTGATCAATGTGAGCTAATGAGATAGGCTCACAGTGATCACAAGGTCAGGAGCCAATGAACTCGGCTCCTGACCTGCTCACGGAACTCTGCTGTCATAACGACAGCAGGTCGGTAGTGGTGGGTGCATGCGCGGGATAATTGAAATCTACATCCTAGCAGGGATAACAAGTCCCAAACACGCCATTGATTTCAATTAGCACAGTCGGGAACCAGTTAAGTAAGATATCAGCAAGCACAAAAATACTCAGAATAATTTTGTCAATACTTTTTCACCTTCTTTTTGGTACTTTTTCAATTGTGGAATGCTGAAAAGTTATTTTAAATTAAATTATATCCTAAGAGAAAACTTAGGAGAAGAAGTGAATTGAATAAGGGCTAATATGTTAAAGACAAAATAACAATGGACAAAAAGCAAGAGAAAACACCATAGTAGTAAATACATAATAAAACCATTTAAAGAGAAAAAAATCACCGGCCATACGCAATTATATTAATATGCAATTTTTGATAAATAGTATTGTGTCTAGCAGCAAATGTAGTAACTATCACCTGGTGTGCTCAATATTTGAGCGCTTCAGGTGATAGTTACTTAATTTGCTGCTAGGCACATGCTAGGCACAATGCTATTCATCATATAAAATAATACTGAAGAGAAACCTTTTCAACTCTAACATGAAACTTTACAACACTTCTTGAATAAGATAGGAATGCAGTCGCTCAAAGATCCACTGAACTGAGCAGACACACCAACTGATTTCTTCGCCTTCAAAAATGCCAAGTCATCTACAAGAAATATACATATATTAACTGTACAGAACATGTGTTAGTGACATTTTAACAATGCCTTGTGTCACGAACCTTGTGCCCGTGACTTCAGTCAGCATGAGCCAGTAACACGGAGCGTGACAGACCCCTTGTGGGGGAATATTTTACTGTAAGGAAACAGTGAATCTAGTAAGACAGCAGCAGTGGGGGATTCCTAATTCATGGAAAGCTGCAAACAAAACGAATTTATATTTTTAATTTGACCTTTACAGCAGCAGGGTGAAAGCTATCAAGCTAATGAAGGTTTTTCCATGTCTTTTTTTAGCCTGTTTTCTATTTGTTCCTGTACCAGGACTACATAAGCACAACAAGATGCACTGACCTTTACCTGAAGGCCAAAATCAGTTGTTTTTTTGTAAAGCTATCAGCAATAGAGATCAGACATTAACAATAAAGTGCTTCCGAACCTCATCCCTGAAAAATTTAGCATTTTAAGCTGCCAATGGACAAGGGAGTAGAGGTGTAGCGAACGGTTCGCCGGCGAACGGTTCCAGGCGAACTTCGGGGGTTCGCGTTCGCCTGCACCAGGCGAACTTTTGCGGAAGTTCGATTAGCCCCATAATGCACTATGAGGGTCAACTTTGACCCTCTGCATCACAGTCAGCAGGCACATTGTAGCCATTCAGGCTACACTAAGCCCTGGAGGCCCACCCCCCCCTTATATAAGGCAGCCTCCGGCGGCCATTACAGTCACTCGTCTGCCTGCTATTAGACAGACTAGGGAGAGCTGCTGCAGACTTGTTCTTCTAGGGACAGATTAGTTAGGTTCTTGGCTGCTTAGCTTGCTCCTGGCTGATTGTTATTGCTTTTATAGCACCCAGCAACAGCTCTTGTCAGAGCTCATCCTGTACTTTTTTTTTTTTCTGTGTGTCAAACTGACACATTTGTTGCATGCACAGCATTGCTAATTGATAGTGTGTGTGCCACTGCCAGCAGCCCAGTACATTCAGTGACTACCTGAGTGTGTGACAGGGAGCTGCACATTGTACTACCCAGTACTGCATATACCCCAGTACCTGTTGTGTATACTTAACCCACCTCATCACTGCATATACCTAGCTTTGTGTTGAGTGAACCCAGCTCACTGCATCTAACTACCGGTTGTGTTGAGTGAGAACCCACCTCACTGCATCTTAAGTACCTTCATTGTTCAGTGAACCCAGCTCACTGCATCTAACTACCCAGTACCTGTTGTGTATACTTAACCCACCTCATCACTGCATATACCTAGCGTTGTGTTGAGTGAACCCAGCTCACTGCATCTAAATACCTGTTGTGTTGAGTGAGAACCCACCTGGCCACCTCACTGCATCTAACTACCGGTTGTGTTGAGTGAGAACCCACCTCACTGCATCTTAAGTACCTTCACTGTTCAGTGAACCCAGCTTACTGCATCTAACTACCCAGTACCTGTTGTGTATACTTAACCCACCTCATCACTGCATATACCTAGCGTTGTGTTGAGTGAACCCAGCTCACTGCATCTAAATACCTGTACCTGTTGTGTTGGGTGAGAACCCACCTGGCCACCTCACTGCATATAACTACTGGTTGTGTTGAGTGAGAACCCACCTCACTGCATCTTAAGTACCTTCACTGTTCAGTGAACCCAGCTCACTGCATCTAACTACCCAGTACCTGTTGTGTATACTTAACCCACCTCATCACTGCATATACCTAGCGTTGTGTTGAGTGAACCCAGCTCACTGCATCTAAATACCTGTTGTGTTGAGTGAGAACCCACCTGGCCACCTCACTGCATCTAACTACCGGTTGTGTTGAGTGAGAACCCACCTCACTGCATATAGCTAGCATCCCCCCGAGATGGACAAAATGGACAAACCAGGTAGAGGAAGAGGTAGAGGCAGGCCCAGAGGAAGGCCACCAGGCACCGGCAGGTCTGTGCGAGGTGGTGTTTCTCTGATTTCGTACGGACCTGCCCCAAAATACAGTGCTCAGAAGAAGGCATGTGCCATCACTTCCCAAAATCTTGAGGAGGTGATTGAGTTTTTAACACAGAACACCTCATCTCCTGCAGCCACCAGCGCTACAACAAGCACCACATCCGCTGCATTTGACACTTCGCAGGAGTTATTTGGTGGTGGTGGTGAAATCACTGATTCCCAGACACTACTGCCACAACAACAAGAAGGCGCAGGTACACCACCTCATACGTCTGAGTTAGGTGGCGATAATGTGGACGTAACGTGTGTGGATGGGGATGATGGTGGACCACCTGAAGTTGGTGCACTTGAGGAGGTGTCTGAAGAAAGCACAGCTGGCCAGGAGGATTATGATGACGATTATACGGATACCACATATGTTCCCGGTAGAGGAGATGACCAGGGGGACAGTTCAGAGGAGGAGTCAGAGAGGAGTAGGAGAAGACGACTCCATGATAGAAGCAGAGGGAGCTCGTCCTCAGAAACAGCTGGGGGCAGTGTCCGGCGCCATGTATCGCCAGCTATGGCCAGCCAGCACACATGCCCTTCAACGTCAGCTGCTGATGCCACCGTAGCGCCATCAGCCCAGGGGGGCTCAGCGGTTTGGAAATTTTTTCACGTGTGTGTCTCAGATCGGAGCAAAGCCATCTGTTGTCTCTGCCAGCAAAAATTGAGCCGTGGAAAGGCCAACTCTCACGTAGGGACAAGTGCCTTACGAAGGCACCTGGAGAGAAGGCACAAACAGCTATGGCAAGAACACCTGAGGAAAAGCAGCACCCCTCAAAAGACAAGCCACCCTCCTTCTCCTCTTCCTCCTTCAGGTGCATCGTCTTCATCCACTTTCTCCCTTGCACCTTCACAGCCACCCTCCTCCACACCGCCTCTTCCCTTGAGCGGTTCCTTCTCCTCTGCCCACAGCAGTACCCAGCTGTCCGTGAAGGAAGTATTTGAGCGGAAGAAGCAAATGTCTGCCAGTCACCCTCTTGCCCGGCGTCTAACAGCTGGCGTGGCAAAACTATTAGCTCGCCAGCTATTACCATACAAGCTGGTGGAGTCGGAGGCTTTCCGTAAGTTTGTGGCCATTGGTACACCGCAGTGGAAGATACCAGGCCGCAATTATTTTTCACAAAAGGCCATACCCAAACTCTACCGTGCAGTTGAGAGGCAAGTGGTGTCATCTCTGGCACACAGCGTTGGGTCAAGGGTCCACCTGACCACGGATGCCTGGTCTGCCAAGCACGGGCAGGGCCACTACATTACATACACAGCCCATTGGGTCAACCTGGTGACCGATGGCAGCAAGCAGGGAGTACGTGGCTGCGCAGCAGACCGACTTGTCACACCTCCACGGCTTTCAGGCAGGCCTCCAGCCACCTCCTCTCCACCTGCTACCACCGCTTCGCTGTCGTCATCCTCCTCCTCCTCCTTGGCTGGTGCCACGATCTCCTCTCCAGCTACACAGCCCCAGCACCCCAGGGCCTATGCTGCATGCCAGGTACGACGGTGTCACGCAGTGTTAGACATGTCTTGCCTGAAAGCGGAGAGTCACACTGGAGCAGCTCTCCTGGCTGCTCTTAACAAACAGGTGGAGCAATGGCTGACCCCGCACAAGCTTGAGATCGGCAACGTGGTGTGTGACAACGGCAGCAATCTGATTGCTGCGTTGAATTTGGGAAAGCTGACACACATACCCTGCATGGCACATGTGCTGAATCTGGTCGTGCAAAGATTTGTGTCCAAGTACCCAGGCTTAGAGGACGTCCTGAAGCAGGCCAGGAAGTTGTGTGGGCATTTCAGGCGCTCTTACAAGGCCATGGCACGCTTTGCGGAGATTCAGCGTAGAAACAACTTGCCGGTGAGACGCCTGATTTGCGATAGCCCGACTCGCTGGAATTCCACCCTGCTGATGTTCTCTCGCCTGCTAGACCAGGAGAAAGCCGTCACCCACTACCTGTATCATTACAGTACAAGGACACAATCTGGGAGGATGGGGATGTTGTGGCCCAACAACTGGACACTGATGCAAAATGCATGCAGGGTCATGGAGCCCTTTGAGGAGGTGGCCAAACTGGTGAGTCGCGATGAGGGCACCATCAGCGACTTGATCCCCTACGCCTACTTCATGGAGCGTGCTGTGCGTAGAGTGGTGGATACAGCTGTGGAGGAGCGTGAACGAGAAGAGTTACGGCAGCAGGAGTCGTGGGAGCCATTTACACACGAACCCGATGTTCCCACAACACCTGCGGCAGCACAGAGGGGGGAGGAGGAGGAGGAAGAAGAGGAGTCGTGTGGGGAAGAAGAGGAGTCAGACTCTGATGATGATAATAATAAACATACATATATCCAGGCACATCGCCTCTAGTTAGGACATTAAATAAATTATTAGGGAAAGGGAGGTGCTGAAGGGGGTGTGGCTAGAAAACAGCAAAAATCTATTAACCCTTCGCACACTCACATGCAAATGTTCACACAATTGCATTCACAGATTCACTCATCCAGGCACAACTGTTATCCCTACAGCTAAATTAAAAGCCAGGGTTTTAGTTCACAGAAGAATGCATTCTTATGCTTAATCACCTATACTGCGCAGAAGTACCCAGGTAAACATAGGTGTCCTAACTCTGGCCCTGTAACATGCATAGTGCAGACATGCAAACACATTCATTGCATCAAACCTATCAATGGATTAGGAGCACACATCCTAACTTCCTCTCCTGGGAAAGACAGTGCATCTTACCAATCGCACAAGGGAGCTAATGTTATGTGTCCATGTGCACAATGCGCATACACCAGCATAAGCTGTCTGCATGCTGACAAACATACAGGGGAAGGGGGAGTGCACCGAATTGGACCCTAGCCACAGGGGTCAATGATAAGAATAAACATACATATATCCAGGCACATCGCCTCTAGTTAGGACATTAAATAAATTATTAGGGAAAGGGAGGTGCTGAAGGGGGTGTGGCTAGAAAACAGCAAAAATCTATTAACCCTTCGCACACTCACATGCAAATGTTCACACAATTGCATTCACAGATTCACTCATCCAGGCACAACTGTTATCCCTACAGCTAAATTAAAAGCCAGGGTTTTAGACTCTGATGATGGTGATGATGAGGAAGGTGTTTCTGTGGAGGAGGAAGAGGCGGCGGAAGAAGAACAACCGCGGCAGCCGTCACAGGGGGCTTCTGCTGCTCCACGTTCCCGTGGTATTGTTCGTGGCTGGGGGGAGGAAGAGGAGTTGCGTCCCATCACTGAGGAAGAGCAAGAGGAGATGGAGAGTACGTCTGCATCCAGCTTTGTGCAGATGTCCTCTTTCATGGTGTCCAGCCTGTTGAGGGACCCCCGTATCAAAAAACTCAAGATGAATGACCTGTACTGGGTGGCCACGCTACTAGACCCTCGGTACAGGCACAAAGTGGCGGACCTCTTAGCAACTCAACAAAAGGCGGAAAGGATGCAGCACTTGCAGAACAAGCTGTCGATGATGCTTTACAATGCATTTAAGGGTGATGTGGCTGCAAAACGCAATCAAGGTACCACTGGCAGTAACCCTCCTCCTCCCAAGTCCACGCAGGCAAGGACAGGATGCTCCAGCGATCTCAGGGTGATGTCGGACATGCGGACGTTCTTTAGTCCAACTCCTCGCCATAATCCTTCCGGATCCACCCTCCAACAACGCCTGGAGCGGCAGGTAGCCGACTACCTGGCCTTGAGTGTGGATGTAGACTCTGCGAAAAGTGTCGATGAACCCTTGGACTACTGGTTGAGCAGGCTTGACCTGTGGCCAGAGCTGTCCCAATTTGCCATACAACTTCTCTCTTGCCCTGCCGCAAGCGTCCTGTCAGAAAGGACCTTCAGTGCAGCTGGAGGCATAGTTACTGAGAAGAGAAGTCGCCTAAGTCACGACAGTGTTCAGTACCTGACCTTTATCAAGATGAATGAGGAATGGATCCTGGAAGGCTACTGCACGACCGAAGACTAAGTCAGTCCCCCACACAGCATCTCTGCCTGCAGGCCGCTTGACTGCCTTCTCCGCCACCACCAACAGGGTCCAGGACTCTAGGCGGATTCCTGAATTTTTAAGGCCGCTGCTAGCAGCGGCCGCTACACTAATTTTTCTGGTGCGTGTACATGCCTGCCTAATTTTTCTGGCTGCACTGCGGGCGGCTGCAACAACAAAACAAAAGGCATGTACATGTGCCCATCCCCCTTCATGATCATTACCTTGCCGCGGTGAAGGGGCTTGCGCATCACAATGAAGCAATGACCGCCGGCTATTTGAGTGTCTCGGGTGGAGGTGGCACACAAAAGATAATTAGGTCGTTGCTTCATTGTGGTCAGACCAAATTTGATCAGCTGGACAGTCACTGTTGTTCTATCATTGAGCTACCACAGCCCGGCGACCATATGGGCTTGAAAAACGCCACGGCCTACACTCTGGTCACGGTGCACACCAGTCCAGTACGGCCGTCACTACGCAAACAGCTGTTTGCGCTGCGTTACACAGTGAGTTTGGTGTGTCAGTGTGTAGCAGAACTCTAATTACACTCCCTGATTGATGTATACCCATGCAAGATGTTTGAAAGCACTTTAGGCCTGCAATTTAGCATTCAATGTGATTTCTGCCCTTAAAATGCTGCTTTGCGTCAAATCCAGATTTTTCCCCGGGACTTTGGGCATGTATCCCACTCCGTCATGCCCCCCTCCAGGTGTTAGACCCCTTGAAACATCTTTTCCATCACTTTTGTGGCCAGCATCATTTTTTCTATTTTTGAAAGTTCGCATCCCCATTGAAGTCTATTGCGGTTCGCAAACTTTCCGCGAACCGAACCTTCCGCGGAACTTCGCGAACCCGGTTCGCGAACCGAAAATCGGAGGTTCGCGACATCTCTACAAGGGAGTGCAGGAAGAAGGAGCAGGACACAGGCACACATGTAAAGCACCACCATTTTCCCTTATATCCTGAAATTGTCAGCATATACTGTACCTAATAATCTATTTTAAGAACCCTAAATAGGGAACCTCTCTATATAAAATTTGTTTAGGTTATAAATATTGCTTTCTTTTTTAACAAATTAATTTATTGGTTTATCAAAAATCCATTGGACACATAGCGGTGCTAACCCAGTTAGAGACTTTAGGCGTGATAACCTTTGCACCACGCTGGTGAAAAGCCAGTTTAGGCGTGATAAGTTTAGGCGTGATAAGTTTAGGCATGATAAGTTTAGATAAGTTTAGATCGCGCGCAAAGTCCCGCACGCAAAGCAGCGCCATTAAACTCTATGCGAAATGCACCAGACTTTGCTAGCGCAAAACTTTTGATCAGCTGTGCACTGCGGTGTTAACCCAGTTGGTGCTTAAACTTATCACGCCTAAACTTATCACACCTAAACTTATCATGCCTAAACTTATCACACCTAAACTTATCACACCTAAACTTATCATGCCTAAAATGAGCTTAGGCATGATAAAGGGCTTTTCACCAGCGTGCTAACTGTTAGCACCACTTTGTGAATCAGGCCCTTAAACAAGGGATAGTATAATTATTGTTTTCTCATGTCTACCCCTAGATGTCTCCACATAGTCTCCACATAGATCTCCACATAGATCGTGTCTCCACATAGATTTCCAACTCATCCCTATATGATCATATACCAAACAAACAATAGCCAGGGTCTGGAAAAAAAATTCTAGTTGTGTAAAACCAAATGCCTTTCTGGCTTCATGACAGTACAATCACAAAACGTTATTCAGCTCCATGGGGTGTGGTCACACAACCTTCCTGGCGGTAAGCCCGAGCTGAGCTCGGGCTATGCCGCCGGAAGGCACCGTTCAGGCCCCGCTGGGCCGATTTGCATATTTTTTTTTTTGCTACACGCAGCTAGCACTTTGCAAGCTGCGTGTGCAATCCGATCGCCGCCGCTACCCGCCAATCCGCCGCAGACGCCCCCCCCCCCCCCAGACCCCTTGCGCTGTGGGGTGGGTCGGAGTCCCCTTTGACATCACGTCATCCCGCCCGTCGCCATGGCGACGGGGGAAGCCCTCCAGGAGATCCCGTTCTTTGAATGTAAGGCGCATTGCGTAATTAGTACAACCTGCGCTACTTTCCAGTGGCTGCTGAATAGTGTAATGGTTAAAGACTGGGTTCGACCTGGGTTTGAATCTTGGCTCTTCCTGTTCGGTAAGCCAGCACCTATTTAGTAAGGAGTCCTTGGGCTAGACTCCCTAACAAGACTACTGACTACTGAGCATGCCCTAGTGGCTGTAGCTATCACACTTTGAGTACGCCAGGAGAAAAGTGCAATATAAATGTTATTTGTCTTGTCTACTTAGGTTCTGCAGACTTTGCTAGGGCAATGCAGGCAATGCAAGTAGCGTAACTCATGTTACTCTAGCAACGAGCATTACCTAAGTAAAATTAGTTGTGCTAATTTGCCCAGTGCACATTACGTAACTAGTATAAGTAACAGTAAAACTGCTGTGCGCTACCTGCCCATTGCAATTTTATTGCTGTTTTGTGAATATGCCCCTATGTTACATATGGCAATAAGTTTTTAAAAAACAACAATTCTCACATACATTAATCCTAACTTCCCAGCTACATGTAACATTTATGAATTCCATATAATGAGTCCCTTCAGCTTTCAGGGATACTTTACATTTATCCCCTAATAACCTAGTAGCCATAATCTTTATATTCCACTTTCAAATATTCACACAAGTCATACTCATTGTGAACATAAATAAAATGCATCAGTATGTGAGACATGGTTTAGCAATGACTTGACAGCATGCCCCAGCTTGCACTGACAGTGTCCTACAAGTCTAAATGGCCAATCTCACAACAGGCCAGTCAGTATGTGGTCTTCTGGTGCTCATTTTCCATGTCATGCCTAGACGATCATTGCATATTGTGCAACACTTCTTGTTGAGCATCATGAACACTGAAGGTATTGATATTATTATAACAATGAAAGAGCAGTCAAACTGGGATGGATTATATGTATCCAGATCATGTCATATCCAAATGACAAAATAAAGTAGTTGCAATGTGACACCGTATTCTGTTTTAGAAGGTGTATCATCACTCCTGTAGTGTGAATGAGTGAGATTTCACAGGCATTTCATAAAAACAGATACGGTAATCCACTTATAGCCATGTCCAGTCAACTAACTCTGTTATGTAGGTTGTAATTTTTGCTATCTGTGCCCCCATTGAGGACAAAACTTCCTGTTTGTTTAATGCCTATTTACACAGACAGGAGTATAGTGCATATGCTCCCTCACTTTCTTTAACTTACACAGCACCATTCACACTAGCTGTGCAGTGCCATACAAAAATGCAGCCAGCAGTGCCCCATTCACTTGCATGCAATAGGTCCATGCTGCATCACAGTGTAGGTAAAGTTTACACTCGTCCATAAAGCAAATAATTTCTTTATCGAAGGCAATATAAAGCACAGACAGTACAAATGCCCCAAAGAACCAATGCATTTCAGATCGAGAGATCCTTAGTCATGGCATGCTGCACCACACCCCATTGTGGCCAACAGCAGTTCTGGCTTGTGTGCATCACTCAGCACTGATGTATATGTGAACAAGCTCTCACTGAGTGCTGTCACAACATGACAAGAAATCTGCCCAGAAGATACCAAATACTCAACCTAACAGGGGCGTAACTAGACATCACTGGGCCCCCCTGCAAAACTTTGGATGCCCCCCCCCCCGCAACACTTTGGATGTAGCCCCCCACCCCCCTTGCTTTCTGCACAGGAAAACTGAGAAGCAATGTGTTTTCCCCATGCAGATAAAAACACTTAGACTTAAAGGAAACGTCAGGCAATCTATGCTACCCTTAGATCTACTTACCCGGGGCTTCCTCCAGCCCCTTGCAGCCGACAAGTTCCTCGTTGCAGCTCTGCTCCCAGTACATACATACACACACAGCCTTATTATTTTACTACATGAGAGCACATGCTATATGGAGGAACAACAATCACATGCTGAACATAACATATACAGTAGTATTTACTGTAACTTTGGCAAAACATTCAGAATGTCACTGATTGATACTGCACAAGAAATTGGACTCAGTATGAGACAAAAAGCTCTCAATGAAGCAGCAACAGGCAACAGTAAGACATGAATCTCCACTCCCTTGTGTTGTAAAAGTAATCAGAGTCATAAGGTCATTAGCCTGTGTGTGATAAGAATCTAGGAATCCTTTCGGAGTGCTAAAAAGGGAAAGTCTACAACTTTGTTTTCCAAACTGTGACTCCTTTGTTTGTAAGGTTGTACATGAAGTCATCAGAACTTTGCAGCAGTGAGAGACAGATGGTTTTTACGAACCCTAGGGAGCAGGGACAGTGTACAAATTCCAGAGTGTGTGTGATTCCTTATCTGTGTTGAGGACACATGCAGTCAATATAACAATGGTGCGAGAGCAGAATACGTTTTTTCTCTCCATGGCCTTAGCTGTCAGTCTCTCAAACTTTCCCCCCCACGGGCCCCCTGTGGCTTATGGGCCCCCCTGCGGTGCAATCCCTTGCCGGGTCTATTGTTACGCCCCTGAAACCTAACTCTTTCTGTGTGCAAAAGTAAAACCAAGTGGTTTCATCACTACTTCATTTTTAAAGGGAAGGTTCAGGGAGGGAGAAATAAAAATCCATATCCACTTACCTGGGGCTTCCTCCAGCCCGTGGAAGGCAGGAGGTGCCCTCGCTGCCGCTCCGCAGGCTCCCGGTGGTCTCCGGTGGCCGACGTCAGCACGCCCCCATGAGGCGCAGATTGGAGCGCAGAAGAGCCTGACCTGGCAGCTGGGCATGGCCAGGTCGGGTCGGCCACCGGAGAAAACCGGGAGCCTCCGGAGCGGCGGCGAGGGCACCTCCTGCCTTCCACGGGCTGGAGGAAGCCCCAGGTAAGTGGATATGGATCTTTATTTTTTTTCTCCCTCCCTGAACCTTCCCTTTAAGACTCCTTGAAAAAGGCAATAGGGATAAAACCAGTTAAACAGGAGTAAGAGTGAGCAGTGGTAGCTAGTGACACAAGTGATGTCATCACTCCAGAGTTTCATGTCCTTCACTGTAGTTCAGATAAAAAGCCCCCCCGACTCCACTCACTGATTCTGTGTGGCGAGGTGGAGGTGATGAGGCAGTGGCAGATACCTTGCAGCAGAATGCAGATTACTTTTATGTGCTTACTTGTCTGACTGTGCTGGCCATACAATTGGAAGCCCCATTGTTTCTTACTAGGTTGCATCGCCTGGAGTGGAGATCTAGCCACATTATGATCTCTCGGGATCCCGTTAAGAGCAGACAGGCTAAAGGAGCCTAAATGCACATATGACCATTTCTTGTGGTCAAATAATCTGGTGACCATGCGTGGCGTGTGGTGATGGTATTGTACATTGGGAGTGACCAGCAACTAGATTTATTACTTCACTAGTGCTGAGTGTTGGATCTTTGAATATTTGTATGCTGGAGTAGCATTAGTTATCTGCAGCTGAGGATTTTCATTTAAGCGCACTGAATAGTTTGAATTTATTGGATTAATTACAACAATGTGATGGTATTTGTTGAGGTATGTCTTACAAAGCCAGAATGTTCAACTTGTGGATAAAATAGTTTTGTGTCAAAGATAACTGTTATTTGTTTTTGTGTTTTTTTCTACAAAGTGAAAAAAATAAGGAAACAACCTTCAAAAATATGAATTCCATAATTTTGCCAGGGGTTGTGTACAAACAAATAAATACATGGAATATATAACCACAGAAACTTAAAGAGGAGCTGTTAGGTATAAGGTCTCAGAGAAAATAAACACATATATCAGTAGCTAAAGATTGGCTGTACTTACATTACATATGCATTTCACTGTCCACGTTTGGATTTCACAGAATTTGTATATAGTATATGCAGAGATAGATGCTCCTGACAGCTCATGGCAGGCTCCATGTTTTTCTGTCAAATGTGTCGTCATGTCCTGCCTGCTTCCTGATCACAGATAAGCTCCTACTTGAACAACACAGTGTGCAGTGAATATTAATGAGCCATGTGGCTAGGAACAATAGCTGACTCCTGCAGAGTACTCTGCCCCGAGATTTATCAGTGCTACACGCTGGACTGATTACAAGCTTCTGTAACGTCTCATTAGCAGCCGAGGGGAGGGCCCCAGAATGCTTTGCAGTTTAGTATGCGGCTTGCGTCCTTATGGGTCTATAACTGACTTGCTGATAAGCACACATCAAAGGTAACTGAGATTTTTATCTTCACTAATGGCTTTTGGGCTTCCTTCTAAACTGTTTAACACAGGAGAATAGAGGTTTAAATTAGCTTCTGCAGCCTGACAGTTACTCTTTAATGGACACTGCTGGAGGCGTCACCTTATTAAACTGGCATTAGTGTTCTGGCCATTGACCACCATTGTTTCTTTTCCACTTTGTTTGCTATTTTTTTAACAAAAAAAGTACTGTACTGTATTTACCCTACCAAGAACCAAAGCACTGAGGATGAAACAATGGATACAAAAAGTAGGAAAGTGGTGAATATAAAGGTCCGTACACACGCCGGACTTTAGGCAACGACGGGTCCGTCGTTGCCTCCCGCTGGGTGGGCGTGCCAGCGACAGTCCGGCGTGTGTACGCTCTGTCGTCAGACTGATACGGCTGTTTCTGAGCGATCCGCCGGGCGGATCGCTCAGAAACAGCCGTATCAGTCTGACGACAGAGCGTACACACGCCGGACTGTCGCTGGCACGCCCACCCAGCGGGAGGCAACGACGGACCCGTCGTTGCCTAAAGTCCGGCGTGTGTACGGACCTTAAGCCTCATTGATTTGCAATTTGTTGCTCAAAAAGTGCACATAAATGCCAAGAGTTAATAAATAATATACAGCTGGATTGACACTGTTAGGAACTATGCCTTTGTTTTCCTGCTGGTGGCAGCAAATGCATGACTTTATTTGTTATTTCACCAGCCACCAGCAGGTGGCTGTGAATGTCTATTGTTCCTGACCTCGCCTGTGGATGGTGCATGGAACCATGTGTATGGACTCTCTTCCACCACCACCCTTCTGCTACCCGTGCAATCTATTGCAGATGGCCATAGGACATATAAGGACTGCTCTGGCTTGCAGCAAGTGCCAGAACTTCAGTTCCCTTGCCCTGAGGAGCTGCCTGGCCTCTCCTGTCTCTTGTGTCCTATGATCTGTTCCTTGATCTCTTGTCTGTACCCTGATCTGTTATATCCAAACTTGGCTTGTTTGACTACATTTATTGCCTGCTGATTTGGTCCTGCGCTTCTTGTATATATGTCCAGTACATTATTGTATATATTTGCATAGATAGATAGATAGATGTGTTTGGGGTTTATGATTGAGGTGGTTTGGGATGTTTCTTTATGTTTGCATTGCTGTGCTTATATCACTGGTGCACTCTATAATGAATGTGTGTTTAAACGTATTCAAATCCTGTTTTGTGTTTCTCTGCCATTGTGGTGTTCCCTAACCAAACCCGTTTATATCAGACACACAATATCAAGAGAAGGTGGATAAACAGAAGTGATAACTATCAAGGGCAGGTGGTCAGATGATAACTAACTGATAAAACACATTTGTTTTTCCGGATGATTGCAAAATGAGTATTTCATATCTTATTTTTTTCAACTACATCACTGGATTCAGTCAGTTCTTTTAATATCACTATATATTTTTTATTTTTATACTTCTTTATCTTCTCTATTCTTCGTATTCTTTTTCCATTTTTTCAGATTCTCAGTGAATATAGCCGATGCATTTAAAGTGAACCAGAGACGAAGCACCCTCATGTATTTTACCATATATATCAGTGCGAACATTAGAGAAAACACCTACCTTGCTCTCTGTTTCATTTTTCACTGTTCAGCTTGCTTCTTATCAGCCCTGATAAAATCCCCGACTGAGCATTCAGTCTGGCTTTGCTAAGGAATCTTTATAGCTGAGTCATTATAGCAGAGCCACAAGGGGGCAGGCTTGGGCTTGTAAAGACATCACAGAAGACAGACTCAGCTATAAAGATTCCTAAGCAAAGCCAGACTGAATGCTCAGTCGGGGATTTTATCAGGGCTGCTAAGAAGCAAGCTGAATAGTGAAGAATGCAGGGTAGGTGTTTTCTCTTATGTTCCCACTGATATATATGGTAAAATACATGAGGGTGCTTTGTCTCTGGTTCCCTTTAAGGTGAATTATTTGCAAACTTGAGGCCTAAATTTGCCATGAAGTGAATTTTGCATTGTAGTCTATCTATGGCACTGACTTTCACATTGGAAGGAACCTGAAGTAAAGGGAAGGCTCCGAATATCATAGAGCCTTCCTGGTCCTTGGTCCTTCCCATGGTTCCTGCGCCATCAGTTGTTGAAATTATTCGACCGGCTAGGTCGAATAGCTCTTTGGCACTCCTTGGGCAGCCGTTGGAAGTACTTCTGAGATGAGTGCATCTGTACAGTGTACCCACGAGTCCAGGTTCGCATATGCACTGTGTGGACACACTCATGAGCATGTAAAAAAATCTTCCAAAAGTCCATTTAAAATAATCAATTTTAAAGTTTAGGTGGGAAAATTCATATTTAAATGGGAGCAACTTTCAAATAGTTTTTGAGTAACTGAGAAGCCCCCAAACATACTATCATCACCAAATTTGCTGGCTATGTCAGAGTCAATAGTGGTAATATAGTGTATCATTTTTTTAATTTCAAAAGATTTTGTTTTTGAGAAAATAAATTTTAACAGTTTGGTGAAAAAAATGATTTTTATATCCCATCTTTGTGACCTGAAATGTTGTCTGAAAAATAAAAATGCAGGCAGCAGGCGGAAATGGTTAATGTATAACAAAATTCAAATATTTATTTGCTTAATAGTTTCTTTACTTGATTTCATTTTAAGCAATGATGTACTGGATATTCCCGACCACAACTAATTATTATTGTCACGTGGAAATGAAAATTTTGATCTATATTTTCAGGCACAAGAACAATTTACAGTTACAATACCGGTTTTGTATTTTTTGTTTACAACAAATGTTACGTAATTATATTTGTGATTGTAGAAAAAAAAAGAATTTGCAGTTTATATTTTCATATTTTTTTTTTAAGTTGACTTGTAGACACATATTTTGTATAGTGACTGCAGTCGCTGAAAGTGACACTCTAGTATTGTAGACATGATATTTGTATCCACCTGAGCTGCTGCAAGCAGAATGATTTTTCATGCATAGTAGAAAGAACTTCAGAAAGAAAAATCCCAATAATCTAATTGGTATTTCTCTTTTAATAACAATGACGTAATGGTTATTTATGTTTCTGTTTTATCAGCAGTATAGTGTATAAATCAATTGCACTTAAGTGTTTTGACTACGGCTGTTTGATGTTGGTTCAAATAAGGGTTACACCAAATTCTGCCCTTGAGGGGTACATACCCAACAAACTGCTACAGGACACGCAATTGTTTGTTAGGGGACTTTATTATACAGACAAAATTACTGACCTCTAATTTTACGTCTTTAAAGTGACACTGAGGTCGCATTCACAGTGGCACGTTGCGGAGCTGTGTTATAAAGTCTTATGACGCAGCTTACCGCACTGCAATGATAATCCTATGGGAGTCTATTCATCAATTTCGTTCTCCTCTCCTGTGTCCTATTTGTCCACTGTGATCAATGGAATTCTCTGTCCTCCATTTTGAAAATGGCCATTACCCCATAACAGCTTCCTGGTCAGCACACTGTTAAACTGTAATATCGCCCACTTGAGCCATAGCGAAACTTGGACATTACCTTGCACATTCAGTTGTAACTGACAGCAGCTGATATATAACTGACAGCAACTGGTATATTTCAGTTCAGACAAAATATTGTCAGAACTGGAAGGGATCACTGTAAGAAGAAAATGGTGAGCCTCTGAGAGGAACGGACGGTGAGGTACGTATGTAATATTCATTTGCAGCTAAATCATGTGTTTATTTTAAATAATTTTACTCAGTTCAGGTTCCCTTTAAAGTTGCATTGAAAATGTTGCGTTGTGGTAACTCACTGCTTACAGTGCGTTACCTCTTAACGCAGACACGTTGCGACTTTAACTTCACATTAAAACGCAACGTCCCACTGTGAATACGCCCTTAAGCGAAAAAAGAAAACACCTCATGATATAATGACTTGTATGTGTAGTTCGGATAATTTATACAACATTAGCAGCAAAGAAAAGAATCTCATATTTTTTATTTTCAGTTATATAGCTTTATTTTTATAACATTGCATCATCTCTAATATTTGCAGTTTACAAACTACACTCTGTATTTTAAACAATGAAACAGAGCAGAGCTAATGACCAATTGAACTTTCCTGCAGTAAAACCTTTAACAAACAAGAAACACTTGGAGACAGGTTGAGATAAATGCTTCAGAGAACAGCACTGTAGCCGACCAAGCTTGGTTTGAGAGCTCAGAGAAGATCTTTTGCATAGATAACAACTTTAGTTTCTTAACTCTTTCTGTGCTGGAAACAATATGAGACACATATATGTGCTACTGATGTTCTATTTCTTAGCTGTACTACACATACAATTCATTATCTTTTAAGTTTATTTTTCACTTCATATTCCCTTTAAACGGTGGGAGAAATGGGACCCTTTTCAGGCACTTTTGAAAATAGATATTGATCAATTTTGTCAGTGTACTATAAGTATTGTGACACATGTAAGACATCATTGAATTGCAAATGCATTTATTTAAAGACAACCATTTGACAAAAAAATTGCAATTGTCTTAACACATCAAGTGAATTTTATTTTCCTGTCAATAAACAACAATTAATTCATAGAATAAATTATCAGTAAATGTTGACATAACTGTTCTAGTACTGACTAGGGTAGAAATAATAGTAGGTATTATATACATGTTAACCATATTGGAGCAAATGAATTACGTGTCCCAAATACAGAGAACAAACAAAATTCACGAGGTATTTGAAATTGTAGTAGTAGCAGTAGGAAGATACCGCAAATTATAGTAGATCTGCTTCTTTTGCATTTGCATGGGATTGTTTTAAATTAAAAAAAAGAAAGAAAATGCTTTCAAATGACACTGTTATGCTTATCTGGGGACTAGAGTAAAAAAATAACAAAGAGAAAGTTGTAAGGTAGCTGGTTAGTAGTTAGGAATATGGGGTCATGTTACTATAAGACAGTTGCAAGATTACACAGATGGGGAAAATGCTGTTGTAAAAATTAAAACCTCAGTGTTTTTGTGAATTGAGCACCTTGGCTGGCAGTTCTTTACTGAACAGAACTGTTTACAAGAAATAGGACTTGCTCATTAAAAAGAGCAATGTGTAAAGTGCAATAACCCAGAGGAAGCTCACACTTATAAACAGGTATTGCAAAAGAAGCTTAATGACAGTGTAGCAAAAATCAAAATACCCTATGCCCATTCCCACAAATGAACAAGGAATATTCAGAAGATTTAACTACAGGCAGTGGCATAGCAATGGGGGATGCAGAGGTAGCAACTGCACCAGAGCCCTTGGACCAGAGGGGCTTCCTTCAGCTGCTGTATTAGCTCTTTATTGGCGCTAAGCTGGTAATGATCAGGTACCTAATCTTTGATTAGTTGTAACCATTAATAGACTGTTCTCCTTCCCAGCCTACACTTCTCTGACATTGCAGCTGTGCTGGGCAGGTTTTGGTGTTCCATATGAATTATGTATAAAGCACTTGAGGGGGCCCAAAACTCTCGCTGGGGCTCAGAGCTCCTAAGCTACACTTCTGACTACATGCTGTTTTGTGAATGGTTGCAGTGAGAAAGCATGGTGGAACGCTGTGTAACATATTGGTCTAATACTATTTCTACATCTATGCTTCTTACCATAGTCCTAACAGTGCCCATCATGGAGCCTTGTCAGTGCCTCACTGGATGATCTCACTGTGTGAACACGAAATCCTCTAACTCCATGTGTGTCTTTAAAGTCTAGCACAGCAGTTTCTGATCTCCGCCTGTCCCCCACACTGGCATCACAGCTGACCTGAACCATGGGGTCTGGACATTTTATGCTGCATAATTAGATTGTACATAATGGTAGTCTGGTGATTATTTGCCAATCTACCTCCCCATCAGCCACATAATAAATAGCATGTTTATTCAAGCACAAATACTGCTTTTTTTTGCATCAAAAATGTAGAAAATATTCTAATCTGCATTGTGACACAGAAATAGTAACACCAAATTAAATAAATATCAGCACAGTCATTTTGGTTTTGAGCTGGTTAAAAGTATTGATTAGATCCTTAGCTTAAGTAGTAATTCAAATTAATAATGCTATTTTTTAAACAAAATAGAAACAGCATTTGCTTTTTGCACCTATCAGACTGTTCACATTCAAATAAATATGATAGGACTGTAATTACCAATGCCAACCCTCCCCCCTCCCCCCCCCACACACCCCTCCACTCTGGGTAGCATTGCATAGAGTAAAGCACACAGTAAATGAATATAGTACAGTATTATTATTATTATTTTATTATTATTTAGTATTTATATAGCGCCGACATCTTGCACAGAGCTGTACAGTATATATATATTGTCTTGTCCCTAACTGTCCCTCAAAGGAGCTCACAATCTAATCCTTACCATAGTCATATGTCTATGTCTGTATTGTATAGTGAATGTATTGTAGTCTAGGGAAAATTTAGGGGAGAGCCAATTAACTTATCTGTATGTTTTTGGGGTGTGGGAGGAAAGCGGAGTGCCCAGAGAAAACCCACACAGACACGGGCAGAACATACAAACTCCTTGCAGATAGTGCCCTGGCTGGGATTCGAACTGGGGACCCAGCACTGCAAGGCGAGAGCGCTAACCACTACGCCACCGTGCTGCCCATACAGTATACAGTATGCTTCACTGTAACATGCGTCTTATATGGTAACACACCTTGGGGTTGAGTCACTAACCTAATTAGCACAAGTAACCTGTTGTTACTCGTACTTTTACACTAGATCGCCTAATTGAAATTCCGTGCACGCTACATGCGCTAGTGGCAGCGTAACGTGCATAATTAAGCTTAGTCAGAGGAGCGCATGCTATGCTATGGTAGTGCACACTTGACAGACAGCCTGTTGGGCCAATCAAAGTGTAGGGATTATGTCCTTTAAAGCCACTGGACTCGAAGGAGCTCAGGGCGGGACAAGTGGAGCGCTCGTTATTGGTTATCAGTTAGCTGGCGTAAGTTACCAGCACTAGCTATGCTGCACTACCGCAGCATAGCGTGGGCTCCTCTGACCAAGCTTAATTATGCACGCTACGCAGTAGCACGCGTATCATGCAAGGACTTACATTTAAGGCACGTTAGTGTCATAGCGTGAGTAACAGGTTAGTTGCGCGTATTAGGTTAGAGAATCAACCCTAAGCAACACCGCACCCAATTAGATTGCACCACATCAGACGCTCTGTGAATGTCCCATAGGTTTAACGTAAGTTTTTGCGTTACAGTGCTTCTGTTGCGTCGCACCGCAGTGCCCCACTGTGAACAGGACTTTACTGTGGAAGAAATAAATGTGCATGTACAAATTTCCAAATAAGAAAAAATAAGTTCCAAAACCCATAATAGACTCTCAAGTTCTCCCAACATTACATTGTGATTAAAACTCACAACACACAAGGACGCAAGGCTAGATAGTGTAAGGCTAGAGATTTGGGCGCAGCCGGCGCCACCATAGGTCATAATAGGAATTACTGTTATAGCGGCGCTCAGTGAGTAACTTCGGCGCCGTCAAAAGACAGAACTCAAATTACTTTTAAAACACTGTTTTTTGGCCGCCAGCAATAGCTGGAAGCTGAATTACATCATTCCCCACCATCCACGTGGACCTGGTAGGGGAATAGTAATTAACGCCGCCGGGACTTGTGCAGGAGCAGGGTAAGGTGTATATTGACTTCATCCTGACCCGAATCTCCCGGTGGCATATTTATAGGTCTACCATGATACAGCCATTTGTATCATAACATACCAATTTTGCATGTTTTTAGTACCCAGAGAAGTAGCTTTTCTGCAACAATATAAACAATATAGGCTTTGTTTGAAAATGTTTGTTTATACTTTATTTTAACAGAGATAAAAAAAAGCATTTGTTTAGTTTTTATTATTGCCCAAACAGTGATGCGTCCTCCTTCTTTCTGCCCTAAAGGCACATTCATTTACAGTCTTTAAAACAGTAATGTACTTATACTAACATACAGTTCAAAAAGGTTTTAAAATAAGGCTTATTTAGTCAACCAATGTACTTGCATTACTGATCTTATTTCTGTTTTAAAGTACTAGCATGCGACAGAAACTGTTTACAGAAAGAAAGAAACTCATAACAGTTCCTGTACTCTGTATTCAGTATGTGTTGAAGTACTCATAAGATGTACACGGGGATGATAAGCAGTGCAGACAAAGTTTACCAGAAAGGAGCATGGTAAAACAAGAATAGGGATCAGTATACACACCTGAGCTTTTTTAGGTGTAAGATAACAGCTTATATTGTACATACTGGAGACATGCCAGTACTATATATTAAAATAAGAAGAAATACCCCTTTCTAGACCAGGGTCAAGTAAGACATTTTAAGCATGCTTAATTATAAGTGCATTTACACTTTACATTTGCCCACTGAAACACCACTGACTAGTCCAGAAATCACATAACACTGTTAAATCTGCCTACAGCAGGTTGAAGATTCTGTCATTTTGTTCCCTCTTTGGTGGGCCTACATCCCAGCAAGGCCTCCAGTGTATCCTGTCTCCCCTATCGCAGTATTAGTTGATGAGTTGAAAGTATCTGAATTTTAAAAAGGCCTACTGGCTATCCTTCAGGGATTCCAGCATGGAAGCTACATGGGCAGTTGTGCATTTAAAATCAGCACTGCCCAGTTAGCTATTTTGAAAACGTTTGTGTGTATGTGCTCACTCTAATCCTACAGACAGGTGCACACACATATATAGTAGACAGCCATGTGGATTTTGCAAGCTAAGACTTAAACTGAGCATGTATAGGACAATCCCTCAGCAGTTAGTAAGCACCCAAAGGGAAGTACCTTGCAAATATTTCTGCATTCATTTATTTTCATCATATATAAATATAGGTTCCATACTATTCTTTTTTTCATACATACTGGCTTGCAAAGTCTTTTATGGTGCATATGTACAACCACTGCTTCTGCCCATCGCAAACTAAACCAATCAGATTTGTTGAAAGTAAACTCTAAAGCAATTCATTTAGGTTGTTAGGTGGTCCAGTCTGCCAGAGAATGACCAGCTCTGGGCTAACTATACACAGTCACATTCTGTTTCAGATTTGATCAGTTGGACCAAACTTGCCAACAGTTGTGCTGGATATGAATTTACTTTATTGGATAAGGTCTGAAAGAATTGGACAAGGCTATCACATAACTGTAGGTACATATTGATGGCCTGATGGAACAAATCTGGAACCAGATCTGACTGTCAAAGCATAAAGTACTGTTTTGCACCAAACACAGAACAAGAGTCACTCTTACCATTAAACATTGCAGAAAAATAATTTTAAACATAATTTACATAACAACAAGAACATAAATATCTCATTACAAAAATGTCTTAAATTCAACATACAAAACAAAAAACAATATTCTGTAAAATATGTACATAGACATGTATTATTATGGGATCGCCATGAATAATACACCTAATATTAATATTAACAGGAATGCAAATAACAATAACACAGTCATGGTTGACCTGCAGTGCACAACTTGAGTCTAAATATATAAATACTGGACTATAAAAAATAAAGGAAATGAATTCTCATTAAGGTCCTTTCTCCCGACTGTAGTTCAACGGACCAGCTGCGTATCAACACTGCATAATCTCTGCATTTTCTTTGACCTTCATGGAAAGCAGGCATTTTATAAGTTCTGTGTACTGACTTCCTTGTATTTCTGGACTGGTTGAGTGGATTTCCGAAGCTTATACCTATAGAAAAGATAAGCACACATTAATATCCCTAATACCTCCAACATTTAAGGCTCTGCTACTATGATAACTCTGATTATGTTCAAATGATAATTCTAATGCAATAGTAAGGCTGTTACAGAGCAGTAGATTGCTAAATTTTCAAGATTTTGTTGTGAAATCGGATTTCCAAGATTTTGGTTGCCTGTAATTAATTTGTTACCATTCATTTTCATAGAAACTAGTGGCAAGCTGGCGCCCAATATTTATCTTTTTTTCTTTTTTTTTTCTTTTTTTGGTTCAGTTTTAAGTTGGGTTTGGGCGACCAGGGGCACCTATCATTTTTGTGGGGCTTTTTTTGCAGGACAATTAAAGTTAGACATCAGGAGGGGTGTTTGTGAAAGGGGAGGCAGTTAAGGTTAGACGTCAGGAAGGGGGAATGCATGAGGGGGCAGTCGTTAAGTTTAGGCATCAGGAAGAGGGTATGTGTGGGGGGGACGGTTAAATTTAGGCATCAGGAAGTAGGAGTGCGTGAGGGGCCATGGTTAAGGTTAGGCATCAGGAAGAGGGTTTATGCAGGGGGGGGGGGGGGGTGGTTACAGAAAATGAACACCGTAAATGCTTACGTTAAAAAAGGGCACAGGGAAAAAAGGGCGTAGGGTTTTAAACGATAAGCATGAATAACGTTTAAAAAAATTGTGCTATATTTCGTTTAAAAATAATGTTTTATAAAGTTATAAATCATTAAATAATGTGTATGAAATCGGCAATTGTAAAAACGTTAATCTTCCCTGTTTAAAAAGTGAAATGTATAGTAAAGTTTTATAAAACATTAATAAGAATGTTACTAAAGCTATACCTAACCCTACTCTCACACAGAACCCTCCATGTACCTACCCCTAACCCCTAGACCCCCCCTGGTGGTGCCTAAACCTAACCATCCCCCTGGAGGTGCCTAACCCTAAAACCCCCCTGGTGGTGCCTAACCCTAAAACCCCACTGGTGGTGCCTAACCCTAAGACCCCCCTGGTGGTGCCTAACCCTAAGACCCCCCTGGTGGTGCCTAAACCTAATACCCCCCTGGTGGTGCCTAAACCTAAGACCCCCCCCCCCCCCTGGTGGTGCCTAAACCTAAGACCCCCCTGTGATAAGCATTAATAACGTTTTAAAAAAATATTGTGCTGTTTTTTGTTTAAAAATAATGGTTTACAAAAATATTGTACTGTTTTTCGTTTAAAAATAACGTTTAAAAATTATAAATCATTAAATAATGTGTAATCATGAGAAGCAGTTATAAAACATTAAAAGTCTCCGGGCGCCGCTTTTAAAACGTTATTTTTCTCCGGCGCCCTTTTTTCCTGTTGGGCGCCCATGAAACGATATTTATTATGGGAGTGAATGGCGGCGCCCTTTTTGTCCACCTGCCTCATGCGCCCAAATTTCCTGCTTCCCTGTAAATAGTAGAGTATTCATAAATGTACTGATGTGCTACAATTGACAATTTCCCTGTGCCCGAGTTTCCCTGGTGCCTTTTTTAAGCATACTCCTTTTTTCTTTCATGTTATAGAATATCATGATTCTTCAATATTATAACTGAGATGGACAGTTTCATAGTCTGACTGAACAACCGATAATGAAGTGAATTGTACTGCTAAGACTTATGCTAGCATTGCTCTAAAAATATGTCACAATTTAGCATTAAAGCAAATCTGTAGCGACATAAAAAATAATGTCAGATACCTATAGAGAGGGAAGGCACTGGATCCTATAGAATCTTCCCTCTCCTTTCTTTGTCCCCTCTTTCCAGCTCTGTCACTCACGTTAAAACATACCCCCTCTTGGAGCTCTCGGAAGCACTACTGTCCTCGAGTGATTCCGAAGATGGGGCAGCTCTGTCCTGTACATGTACAGAACAGCACTGCACACATACATATGTGTACAGTAATTATAAAATTCAGTGCTTCTTCAGACCAAGAACATCGTAGGCTGATATTTATAATGCATGTAGATTATAACTGGAATGTATAATTCAAATGCCAGGAAATGCATACAGAGCTATGACTTTGTCCCCTTTAAAGAAAACGGTATATGAGCAAAACTACAGATAACAGTGCCATATACTAGTTTATAATAGCCCAACAGAGGTAAATGGAATGGAATGCACATTTGCAGTAATGTAAGCTATATTGGCTAAAGCTATTGCTAGTCTTGGGTTACTGTACAACTTGCCTGCATAGCTAGACTTTATAGGTCCTCTTTTACAGTCCATGTCTGCGATGGCCATAGTTACTCTGTCACTGATCAGTTAAAAATGAAGCCTCAATAAGAACCATTTTTGTTCATAACAGGCCAATTCAGACTGTAAGAAAAGCATTCTCTGACTGCTAGCATCTGCACCCATGCCTAAATGGTTAGTTTAAAAAAAAGCTGGCAATTTATATTCAGTTCTTGAAACACTTATCTGTTTAACCAGCGGCATTCTTCTTCATTATCCCAGAAGTGGAGCTCTACCTCTTATGATATTGATGAAACAAGCCCCCATTCACCTCTATGGAAAAGCATGGCAGAGACTTACACAAAAGTGTGCCTGCGCACAGTGGTCAGAGGGTCAGATGAGTGGCCACTGCTTTGGATGTTTGAAGGAGCAAGAAGCTAACTCTTGGCATATTTTTTAATAGCATAAGACTGGGGGTTGTATTGAGTTGAGGTTTAGCAAATGGATCACTTATTTCTCCTGTAATCACTTCTGAACAGCGTGAGCCAGCCTCATAGCATGGAACAGTACACCTATTACTTCAGATGTGTAAGTAGCTGACAGACTATAAAAAACATACATTGTCCATTAATGATAGCAGGTGTATAGTAATATTGAAAGAGCTTACCATTTAAATGCAAATAGTGCAGCCACGGCAGCCACAATAAGTAGCATAGATGTTAAAAAGATGGTGAGTGCCAAGTATTCCTCACCAGCTGGTTTTTGTACGAGGTCTACACTTGCACAGCGGACTCCAAGATAGCCCATCTCACACCTAAAATAAAGAGAAAAGGTATTTGTTTTTTTTTGTTGCTTTTAAATGATATACTGTATATTACCATGGATAAACCGACTCTTTGACACTCAAATTTTGGGTGTAAAGTAGGAGGGGTAAGCATATCCCGGTTGATATACCAACAGTGGTATACCCTGTATACAGAGCTGGCTTTAGAACGTGCTGCAGAATGCATATCTACCTGTCCTCATTCCAACTTGCATCCTCGCATCTGCCCGGCAACGACTGAACTGGCCCCTAGAGCTCCAGGCTCACTTTGGCTAGATGACAGTGAGCTTGGCTGCCTCTTGACCCAGCATAGACAGCCAGATGTGCCCCAGTATTATGTATCTCCCCCCACCGACTAAGCATAGATAGCCAGATGTGCCCCAGTATTATGTATCTACCCCCCACCAACCCAGCATAGATAGCCAGATGTACCCCAGTATTATGTATCTCCCCCCCCCCCCACCGACCCAGCATAGATAGCCATATGTGGCCCAGTATTATGTATCTCCCCCCCCCACCGACCCAGCATAGATAGCCAGATGTGCCTCAGTATTATGTATCTCCCCCCCCCCCAACTGACCCAGCATAGACAGCCAGATGTGCCCCAGTATTATGTATCTCCCCTCCACCGACCCAGCATAGATAGCCAGATCTGCCCCAGTATTATGTAGCCCCCTCTCACTGACCCAGCAGAGACAGCCAGATGTGCCTCAGTATTATGTAGCCCCCTCTCACTGACCCAGCATAGACAGCCAGATGTGCCCCAGTATTATGTATCTCCCCCCACCGACTAAGCATAGATAGCCAGATGTGCCCCAGTATTATGTATCTACCCCCCACCAACCCAGCATAGATAGCCAGATGTACCCCAGTATTATGTATCTCCCCCCCCCCCCACGACCCAGCATAGACAGCCAGATGTGCCCCAGTATTATGTATCTCCCCTCCACCGACCCAGCATAGATAGCCAGATCTGCCCCAGTATTATGTAGCCCCCTCTCACTGACCCAGCAGAGACAGCCAGATGTGCCTCAGTATTATGTAGCCCCCTCTCACTGACCCAGCATAGATAGCCATATGTGGCCCAGTATTATGTATCTACCCCCCACCAACCCAGCATAGATAGCCAGATGTACCCCAGTATTATGTATCTCCCCCCCCCCCCCACGACCCAGCATAGACAGCCAGATGTGCCCCAGTATTATGTATCTCCCCTCCACCGACCCAGCATAGATAGCCAGATCTGCCCCAGTATTATGTAGCCCCCTCTCACTGACCCAGCAGAGACAGCCAGATGTGCCTCAGTATTATGTAGCCCCCTCTCACTGACCCAGCATAGATAGCCAGATGTTCCCCCACTATGAGGTTGCCTCCAGACCCAGCATAGATAGCCAGATGTGACTCAGTATTATGTATCTACCCCCCCCCCACCTACCCAGCATAGATAGCCAGATGTGCCCCAGAATTATGTAGCCCCCTCTCACTAGCCCAGCATAGAAAGCCAGATGTGCCCCAGTATTATGTAGCCCCCTCTCACTGACCCAGCATAGATAGCCAGATGTGCCCCAGTATTATATAGCCCCCTCTCACTGACCCAGCATAGATAGCCAGATGTGCCCCCACTATGAGGTTGCCTCCGGACCCAGCATAGACAGCCATATGTGCCCCAGTATTATGTATCTCCCCCCCCACTGACCCAGCATAGATAGCCAGATGTGCCCCAGTATTATGTATCCCCCCCCCCCCACCGACCCAGCATAGATAGCCATATGTGGCCCAGTATTATGTATCTCCCCCCCCACCGACCCAGCATAGATAGCCAGATTTGCCCCAGTATTATGTAGCCCCCTCTCACTGACCCAGCATAGATAGCCAGATGTGCCCCCACTATGAGGTTGCCTCCTGGCCTAGCATAGACAGCCAGATGTGCCCTAAAACTACATGGGCCGGATATGGACTGCAGGCCTTAGTTTGCCCATGCCTGTCCTAGATACTACAGAGCTATAACACTGTCACAGTAAGTATAAGTATACAGGGAACTTTCTAAACAAACAGATGAATGGAATCATTTATTGTGTAGAAATAACTCACCGACAGTAGTGTTCATCCAGTTCCACAAGGTACATACAATGACCATTCAAGCAATAGTCGCTCATTTGTTGTGCACATTTTGCTACCTTCACTGTTGACACACGTGGACTTTCAGTGGATTTCACTAATAACAAAAAAAATTTGTTAATCACAGCATAAAGGTTATACACTTATCTTTAAAAGAAAATATAGCATTGTTATTGTTTTATTACATATATTGTCTTTACCATAAAAATGCTTATTCAGAAAAGGATGAAAGATCACTTGTATATGTATCTTATTTAGAGCTCCATGTACACATCCACCTGGTAAAGGTTGTGATTAGGGGATTTGTAAAAGGTCTCTAAAGCAAAGTGACTGATAACTAGAACTGTATTCTCATCACCAGCATCTCCTGTTTACTGTATTGCAGCAAAACAAGGACTACCTTGTACTTACAAAGCTTACCAGTCAATCTACCAGGAGGAACTCTAAACAAATATTACATTTTAATTTGTGATACTTAAACCTCTTACCCACAGGCAGCAGACAGGCGGTGCGCCAGGTGGAACTCCCAGTTGCTTAAATCTGCCGTCTGCATGCACGTCTCAGTGTGTATGCCAGAAGGCACTGGTTGGCTGGCAAATCAGAGGATGCATTGCAAGACAAGCATGTAGTTCTGCCATCCATGTGCCCTTGCCCTTAACCGGTTCAGCACCGCAGTGCTGAAAATCTCATGCATCCGAGCAACGTTCACCTCCCATTCATTCGCCTATAACTTTATTGCTACTTATCACAATGAATTGATCTATATCGTGTTTTTTCCACCACTAATTAGGCTTTCTTTGGGTAGTACATTTTACTAAGAATTATTTTTTTCTGCATGCATTTTAACAGAAAGATCAAGAAAGAAATGAAAAAAATTCATTATTTCTCAGTTTGTGGCCATTATAGTTTGAAATTAATATACGCTACCATAATTAAAACTCATGTATTTTATTTGACCATCTGTCCCGGTTATTACACTGTTTAAACGATGTCCCTATCACAATTTATGGTGCCGATATTTCATTTAGAAATAAAGGTGCATTTTTTCAATTTGCGTCCATCACTATTCATAAGCTTATAATTTTAAATAATATCATAACATACTCTCTTGACATGCATATTTAAAAAGTTCAGACCCTTGGGTAACTATTTATGTTGTTTTTGTTTTTTTTTTATTGTATTTTTTTTAAATAAATTTTTTTTTAAATAAAAAATGTATGTGGGTAATTTTTGGTGTGGGAGGGAAACTGCTTATTTTAAATGTAAAATAATAATATTGGTTAATTTAAAATGTATGTGGGTGCAGTTTACTATTTGGCCACAAGATGGCCACAGTGAAAAAAGTCCTGGATGCGAACGATCGCGCATCAAGGAACTTAAAAGCAGGGGAGAAGTTTTCTGGGGGCAGAAATACCGCGCTCTCTGGATAGAAAGCGTCGGTATTTCTGCGGGGAAGTTAGATCGGTGAATGGGAATTATATTCACATTCACTGATCGGGGGGCTAGCGGCGGGCGGCGGGAACGCGCGCGGGAACGCGCACGGGAACGCGCGCCCGATCGCGCGCACCATGCGGCCAGAGCAGCAGTGCCTATTTGGACGAGGAAGCTCGTCCAGATAGGCCGAACTGGTTAACATACATGTTCCTCATTAAAATGGAACTTTACTGTATATAACTTAATACATAAAATTGCTTATTTTTTACAATATTCATTTATAAATTATTTAACCAATATTTGCCAGTTGTAAAATCTCACCCTGATTAACATTCTTAAATGTATAAGTGATCTCAGCATTTTTACTGCTGGCAATGTGAATCACTGTAGAATATTTTTTTTTCCTCAGTGAAGTAAGCGGGAACATGATCAAATGATCTTCCAAAGTGCTCTGGGGGAGAAGTCTGCATGACATCATAGCCTAAAGGTGGCCACACACCATACAATTTTTTAAATATTTGTTCAATTTAAGAATTTCAAAAATATGACCAATGTACCACACACCTATGTTCAATTTTTTCCTCAATTATGATAAAAATAATTGGAAACTCAGAGAAAATTGCTAGGGTGTGTATATTAATAAATTAACAATCCAACACACACCATACAATCTTTTGTAGAAATTGAAGAGAAATATCTGGCATTCCGGATCGATTTAAATCGAAAAAAACGGGAAATCCGATCGGATTTTTCAGTGGAATGAAAAAAAAAGCTTTCAATTTTTTCGAGGGATACGATCGTTTTTATCGAATTACTGTAAAATCGGATCATTTTATTGTATCGTGTGTGGCTACCTTAATAAGACTAACATCTCTGGGAGGGTGGGATTATAAAGCAATGTATATGTTACGGCCAGAACCCGAAGTTTGGCCACTTCTAGTTCTGGCCGGCCACTTCGGGTTCTGGCCGGCCAATGTGCGAAGTGGCCGCTGCGCTGCGGCCAATGTTATAAATGGATTGATTCCTGTGACATGAATGTATCTTCTGGCCGCAGTGTCCCCCCCACGGAGTCGTTCGTCGCGGCAGGGGAATCCTGCCGTTCTTGCAGAGCGGGTGCTGGCAGAAGCGATGTCTGCAGCCTCCCCGCTCTGCTTTCCTGGTGCGACGAACGACTCTCGGGGACACGCGTGTCCCCCGCCGGCTGCCCATAAGAGGAGAGAGAGAGAGAGGCAGATAAAAAGCCGGCGGCTTGAATTGTTACATTGCCGCTGGCTTAATTGCAATAAATTAACTAAGTGGTTATACGTTTGGCCGCCGCGCTGCGGCCAGAAGATACATTCATGTCACAGGAATCAATCCATTTCTAACATTGGCCGCAGCGCAGCGGCCACTTCGCACATTGGCCGGCCAGAACCCGAAGTGGCCGGCCAGAACTAGAAGTGGCCAAACTTTGGGTTCTGGCCGTAACATATATAAGAAGCATTTCTGATGCTGAAACTAGTAGGATAATTAGGGTCAAAATGGGTACCCTCAATAATTCACACTTATACTGCTATGGTTGCTTTTCAAAAAGGATTAAAAAGAACTTTAAAATATCTATTTTTAGTTTTACAAATAAATGAAAAACCTAAAAAAAAAATCAATACTGCTATAAATTCCCATTAAAACAGCTGCAGAACTACAGAGACCATAATAACTGCACTTTTTTTGTAAAAGCTGGTTGCTAGGTTCTAAATAATGCTGATTTCATGGCTATAGGATTTGCTGAGTCTTTCAGCTGCATAGTCATAACAGACCATAGTAAGTGGATCAACATTCCATCCAATGTTCACCTCTAACTTTCCCCTATCACAAATATACTTTAGAGTACTATACTAAATATATTAAATATATGTGACTATTCAACATAAAATAATAGTAATCAAGAAAAAGAATAAAACAATCCAAATAGTTTTCTTCAGTACACATTCTTGTCAGTGTAATATTTTGAGGATAATTATGCAGTTGAGTAAACAGGACAATGGCTACATGGATTCTGCATTCTCTGTGTGGGCTTCAACTGGGAACTAATATATCCTTCTCTTCAGCAAAAAGATCATACTACAGTTTGACTTGAAGGTAACCCGAGTTGAGAGACATATGGAGGCAAACATATGTATTTCCTTTTAAACGCACATTGCCTGGCTGTTCTGTTGTTCCACTGTATTGGATACCTTGAGCCATAGACCCTGAACAAACATGCAGGTGAGATGTTAATGACTAAGATCTAACAAGATTAGCTGCATGCTTATTTCAGGTGTGTGATTCAGACACTAGTTGCCAGAAAGATCAGCAGGACTGTCAGGCAACTGGTATTGTTCAGAAGTAAATAAATATTGCAGCCTTCGGTTCCTTGACTCCTACATAAGCCCAGTTACACACATGAACCTGCCATTCTGCTGATGCACAAACATGGGTGTTCAGTGGTATCTACCAAAGAGCTAAACGATTTAAGATTTTAGTACTATTTGCTCAAAAAGTTAAGGAAATAATCATATTTTGAGTGTGGATACCTCACAATAAGCCTGCTGCTCCCTCAATGAACATAGCTCTGCAAAACATAAACTGTGTGTACTATATTTTGTCCATGTGCTCATTTTATTTTCAACAGCCACTGCCCAAATATTTGTACCTCGATAATAAATCTGTCTGCCATGTAATTTCTAAGATCTAATCAGCTTCTGTGTTCTAAGAAATTCCTGTCATTCTAGCTAACATTTCCAGCGGATGCTCAGCTGATCATCACATGACCACTCCTCACAGCTCCTGCTGTCAGCATGTTTTCTTCACATCTTATCCCTGTCTCATTTGCATGTGTGTAAATACAATATGAATACAATAAGCTCTTCTGGAATGGCAGAGACTGATAAACATGTCAGTGAAATACCATGGAATACATAAATCCAAAATTCATTAACTATTTAGACTTTACATGAAAAACAAGTTGTCTCAGGCAGCATGATAACTAAGTACTAGCAGTACTAATGTCACAAGTTCCACTCCCAACAGGACACTAGCCCCACAATGTTAGTGTGCGTTTCACAAGGGAACACTACATTTTATGCCACATCAGAAAATATACTGGTATGCTATCCCATCCAAAACTGGGCCTACGTTACATAAGGAACATTAAATTGTGTTGGAAGTCACTGCAGAAAAAGTGTCAGTATTACATCAATGAATAATAAAATACTCTTGTGTACTTTAAGGGAATCTGAAGTGAAAATAAACGTATGATATAATGATTTGTATGCGTAGTATAGCTAAGAAATAAAACAGTAGCACAGATATGAGTCTTATATTGTTTCCAGTACAGGAAGAGTTAAAGAGAACCCGAGGTGGGAATTACTTTTACTATTGGGGCACAGAGGCTGGTTGTGCGCACTAAGACCAGCCTCTGTTGCCCCATCGTGTGCCTCCATGTCCCCCCTGCTCGCCGCTATACCCCCCGCATTGCTGGCTGTGTCGCCAGCTCAATGTTTACCTTGCGCTGTCAGTCAGCGCCGCTCCCCCGCCTCCTCCGCATCGGCGCCACCTGCCGCGTCACTTCCCTCCTATCAGCGGGAGGGAAGGGACACGGGCGGGTGCGCCGATGCGGAGGAGGCAGGGGAGCAGCGCTGACTGACAGCGCAAGGTAAACATTGAGCTGGCGACACGCTGCGTGTCGCCAGCAATGCGGGGGGTATAGCGGCGAGCAGGGGGGACATGGAGGCACACGATGGGGCAACAGAGGCTGGTCTTAGTGCGCACAACCAGCCTCTGTGCCCCAATAGTAAAAGTAATTCCCACCTCGGGTTCTCTTTAAGAAACATCACTTGTTGTCGATGCAAAAGAGCTTTTCTGAGCTCTCTGACTAATTTAGTCAGAGAGAAGTGCTATTTTCTGAAGCACTTATCTCAACCTCTTTCTCACTATTCCTTGTTTATTTAAGGTTTTTCTGCCAGGGAATTCAAAGGGTCAGTAGCTCTGCTCTGTTTCATCATTTAAAATACTGAGTGTAATTTTAAACTGCAAATATTAGAGAATGATGCAATGCTATAGAAAAAAACGGCTATATACCGGTAACTGAAAATAAAAATATAAGACTCTTTTCTTTGCTACTAGTGTTCTATTAATTATCCGTACCACACATACAGTACAAATCATTATATCATACTTTTTTTCGCTTTCGTGTCACATTAATGCTGAAAAATGAAACTCTGTCTTACCTATTGCAGATGTACAATTCTCCACAGGATCCCCAGGTTTGCATAGAGGAATGACCGCTGTTGTTGTTGCATAGACAAGCTGTAGCATGTGAAACACTGTCGAAGGAAAGCAAGTCATGCAATTTTTAGTATATATTTGATCCATTTACATCATTGTACACTATACAGTGGTGTGTGGCAGTAATTAGATGCACAGAAGTGAATAGTAATGCCAATTAAGTGATACCCGTTACCAATTCATTCAGTTTTCACTGTGCGCTATAGATTATTTGAGGGGAATACAGATAATACACACTTGGATAACTCAGATTGTAAATTGCACAGAAGTGGAAGAGAGATATGTATATTATGTAATAGTACCGGAAACGCTAGGGAAAAGGTAGGGCAAGCCAATAAACTATATACAAGGTGAGAGCGTAGGAAGTCAGTAACTAGTTAAAGTGTCCCAGATCATATGCCATGCATGCCTGAAGAGATTCGTTTTTAGAGTGTCAGGAAGTTGTTAAGGTTGGGTGAGGGCCAAAAAGGTTGTGGAAAAGAGTTCCAGAGGAGGGGAGCAACATGGAAAATCTTATATGCAAGGTGGAGAAGAGATGAGGATAAGACATGAACCGAAACAGGCTGGATGCATGTTGGATTGATGTGGCTCTGTAAAATGTATAAGCTATAGGCTCACAGGCGGCTCTGGATCTGTGCTTTGCTTTAGGGAGTATAAAGATGATTTGCATATTTGGAAGTGATGCATCATTGGAAACCACAGTTGTTCACTTAAACTTGAATTATTGCATGTACCTTATGTTTTAAGAAAGCAAAATTGTATTCAGTGCTGCTTTTTAGTAGGAGGTCTTTTCTGTCTCTTTTAGCCCCCTATACTTTCCTGGTGATTTTGGATCACCATCAGCTCTCTGGGTATGCCGTAGGAAATGATAGAGAAATAAAGAATAATTTTGTTACCAGGGAGTGACTAGGGGAATATTTGGAAGTGCAATTATGTAAGGAATAGCCTGATTGTAGACAGCGTTGTAAGTTGCAGTGGAGGGACTGTCAGTCAGAGCAGCAGAATTAGCGGAAAGGGAGCAGGCATAAGTAAGTGATGCAGTAGAGTTCATGGTGGACCGGAGTGGTCCCAATCAGGTGGCAGGAGAGCGACAGACAAGGAGATTGCACCAATTTAGGGAGATGTCAATTAACGTTTCTATATATGTTTTTGGAATGTGGAAGGAAACCGGAGTGCCCGGAGGAAGAACACACAGACACCAGGAGAACATGCAATCTCCATGCAAATAGTGCCCTGGCTGAGATTTGCACCGGGCACACACACACACCAACCATAGATGGAGTCCACCCCATGTTCCTTCCTGTACCACTGATTTTGACTTATTGTTCTGGGGCAGATTAAAAATTTACCGATCTGTAGTTTTTATATTTTTTCTTTTCTGTGTTTTAATATTACAGTATTTACAAAACCCCACTGTTCATAACAGAGCAGAACACTGGAATGAAAAGCTAAAAAATATGAAAAGCAGGATTAGTACTAGTATTACTAGTGCTATTCAGTCGGGCATCATTAACTGATTAGTGCAAAAAAGGGAAGTAAGCAAACAATAAAAATAAAGACATAATGAATGCAGCTTAGCGAGCTGTACCAAGCTTCCATTATGTTCTGTGTACTTTGAACTCGGAAACAACCATTTGTTCAACATCAAACACTCTGTAGTTATTTGTCAAGCAATTTTGCCTGCACAGTCGGAAGCCTGGTGTCAGTCCATAATGTGTGACAAATTCAATATTTATCCTTGCAGAAAAGGTAGTGATAGACTGTAGGAGTGCCTCCCCACTCATTACATCCTCAATCCACCCACTAGCATAACCACGTCTCCAACAAGCCAAGAAAGCAAACATAGCTACACTATGTCCCAGTAAACCTGCTTGAAAGAGGAAGTATAGATAAATGACACATTTACAAAGAAATATACTTGAGAATATGACTAAACAGGTTGTTTTATCAAAGTACCTGATTAATCATTCAAATCCCAGTGAAACACCTTAGACATATTAGCAGCTTACACTTACTAGTTTGCATATTAAAACTGTGTAGGCAGGAAACGCTTCTTGCATAAATGCATTAGTCAAAATAGTATATCAAAATCCAAGTATTAACATCACTCTGAAATGATCAGTACAAAAGTTTTACGCTATTTGTGGAAAAGACACAGTAAAGTTTTCCACAGGAGATGTTTTCACACCTTATCAGTAAAATACTTTTTTACCTCACCAGCAAGCAAAAAAGTACTCTAAACAATGTGACCGAAAATTATTTAAGTTTGAAAGTACTTTGTACATACGTTATATTAATTTTCCATTTGCTAGGTGCTGAAAGGATATGTAGAAGATTTGATGAAAAAAAATCTCCTATGAGTAAAAAAGGTAACGGAATCATGGCAACAGCCTTGTAACTAAACTATAACTTGCAAAGGAATTTTGTCCCATAGAACTCAAAGTGAATAGGTACATCTCAGATGAGTAAATACTTGTAGGATGGAATGTGATATAGGCTAAAAAGTAATGTGTCCATAAGTGCCAGGCTAAACAGGTGGCTTTTTGAGTTTGGCGTTAAATGCCTCCAGGGATGGAGCTGACTTGATTGGGTGTGGCAAGGAGTTCCTAAGGAAAGGGGCAGCATGATGTAAGGTTCTGGTTCCAAAAGTTTTGAGGTTGACCAGGTAATTAGATACTGTTGCTCTGAGGTTGTGGGAGAGCGATGCAGTTGTCTTCTCACATGTCACCAAAATGGGACCTCCCATTATTCACAGCATGTACTAGAAACCTACTAGGATCCTGATGGGACTGATTGTTGCCATCTCACCTATGGTATGTGATACTAATAACATTGTAACATCTGCATGGTCACTGTTGAAGTGCCCAGTGTATGATGCGGTGGCGCATAAGGTAGCTGGACTTTTCTTGTCTGGAAATCCAGGAAAATGGAGTTCATAGGAATTCCTCTTTAAAATAAAAAAATAATGCAGTAGGAATGTGTGTAACACAACACAGGATAGCAACTTACATACTATTTACATTTTCTTGAGAGACTGAGAAGGTCTAATCAGTTAACTTTGAAGTCGCATTTCCTAAATAAATGTATGAGCATTCCAAAAGTCAGTAGGTATCTATTGCTAGTTTCGAGCTCAGACATGTCGCAGTCAGGTCATGGAAGATTAGTGTGAGAGTTCAGTTAGTGTTAGTCATGGTTAGGATTACCTAGACTTATTAGTTAGGGTTAGGTAGACGAGTCAGGTTAAACTTATGTTAGTAATAGTACAGGAAAAAGGTTAGAGTCAAGTGAAAAGTAGGAGGTAGCGTTAGCAATTTGTCACCATAATGGTTAGTTGTAAATTGAAGGTTCTGATCAAAGTTAGGACCGACAAAAAGCGACATGCTAAAATCCACTTAAAAGACAGAATTGTAAATGGGTTATGCCCTGCACATCTACCAGAGTAGGAGTCTACAACTAACACTACAACTAAGAATCATCATCTAACAACCAGAAGATTTTCTTTATTTGACTTACAAATAAGGAAGCTCAGTGTGTGTTACATAAGCACCCCACAGGTGGACCTTGGCTTGATAAGATAATAATATTGCGAGTGTACATTGATGATGGCATCAGAAACTTCTGAATGTGCTCTTCAGAAAGCACAAGAGTACATACATTTTTATATGAAAGCATCTCTGGTGTCTGTATTCCCTCTGAGATTATGGGCTTGATTCACAAAGCGGTGCTAACAGTTAGCACGCTGGTGAAAAGCCCTTTATCACGCCTAAACTCAGTTTAGGTGTGATAAGTTCAGGCGTGATAAGTTTAGGTGTGATAAGTTTAGGTGTGATAAGTTTAGGTGTGATAAGTTTAGGCGTGATAACTATAGCACTAACTGGTTTAGCACCGCAGTGCACAGCTGATCAAAAGTTTTGGGCTAGGAAAGTCTGGTGCACTTCGCATAGAGTTTAATGGAGCTGCTTTGCGTGCGGGACTTTGCGTGCGATCTAAACTTATCTAAACTTATCACGCCTAAACTTATCACGCCTAAACTGGCTTTTCGCCAGCGTGGTGCAATGGTTATCACGCCTAAAGTCTCTAACTGGGTTAGCACCGCTTTGTGAATCGAGTCCAATATGTCAGAGTAATGTTAATTCAATGGCATGCACAATATTCAGAAACTGCGCTAAATGGCACAGGGAAATGTGGGCGCACCATGCCCCCGCTATAGGCTGTGATGTGAATTATGGCTGTAGCGGCACTCAGACAGTAATTTGGGCACCGTCAAAAGATGGAGCCCAAATTACTTTAAAGACAGCGTAATTCTGCCACCAGCAATCGCTGGATTCCATCTTACCCCTGAGTCCATGACAGCCTGGAGAGGGAATAGTAATTAACACTGCTGGGACTTTTGCAGGAGCAGAATGAGCCATTTTTTGGCTTTACCCTGCATCCAAACTTCCCAGGGCTGTTTTTCTATGTATGCCATTACCTTGCCCCCTGTGCATTTCAGCCTTGTTAGTGAGTAACTATATCAATTCCCTGCAATAGCAGCAGCAAGGCAGATTAACAGCTCTAAGGGCCCATTCACACTTGGACGATTAGCAGGTGATCCCCACTAATCGCCGAAGCACTAGCTCTTTTTAAAGCGCTAGTGCAATTGGCAGTGATCTCACTGCCGCGATTGCCGTTGATTGCGGGTTTTCTGCAATTAATGGCAATCATGAAAGGTGTTGCCTGCAGCATTTAGCCACAACTCTCAAGCGATCGCAGTACAGTGCTTAAACAAGTGCTGATCGCGATCGCTCTTAATCGCGGGAGTATACACTGATTTTACGGCGTTAATCGTAGTAAAACCACCCGCACAAAACAGTAGCGCTAAGCACTACCGTTTTGTGCTTTTAAGTGTGAATGGGCCCTAAAAAGTATCAGTCATTTGGGAGATGCAGAAAGGAACGTTCTAATTCATAATATAACAATATAAATTCTCCAGTGTCATTCAGCCTCAACAAGACAAATGCTATGTGGAAGCAATGAGTTAAATGAAATGGAATAGCAGTCTGTCTATGCTCAGGAAGGTAATGCCCTAATCTGTTTAGTCCAAAAGCAAACACTGACTCCATGTTTTGTAACTAATAACATACTCTCCATAGTTACAATGGAAGTCATTAATCAGCAGTTTGCCCATGCATTAACTTTAAGACAGAAATTTCCTTTTCTTTCTTATTAGGGGAACGATAGAATATAGGTTTACAATTCAGGACCTACTGATTTCTTTGGCTGCAAAAGTGTCTGAATCACACACCTGAAACAAGCATGTAGCTAATTCAGTCAGAGCACATGATTTGCATGCTTGTACAGGGTATATGGCTAAAAGTATTAGAGTCAGGGGATCAGCAGGACAGCCAGGCAATCTGCATTGTTTAACAAGAAATAAATATGGCAGCCTCCATATACCTTTCACTGATATGCCAATCAGATGTTTCTGACATTATTGTCACATCTGACTAGATTAGCTGCATGCTTGTTTCTGGTGTAATTCAGACACTATTGCAGGAAAATAAATCAGCAGGGCTGCCAAGCAAGCAATTGGTGTTGTTTAAAAGGAAATAAATATGACAGCCTCCATATTCCTCTCACTACAGTTGTCCTTTAAAGAGACTCTGAAGCCTCCAAAAAAAAACTGTTTTTACTTTACAGTCTTCTTTAGCATGAATGCCATAGATGAAACGCTTCATCCCCACGGCTGAAAGCTCAATTAATACCCCCAAATTCCTGGGGCAAAAATTCCCGACTTTCCAGGTTGTGGATTTTGCTGCCCGGGGGAGGCAGAGCTTTGCGCTGTAGCGCTGCCTCCATTTGTGTCAATCTGCGCTGATCGCCGCCTTTCCCCCACCCCTCTCAGTGAAAGAAGACTGAAAGGGGCGGGGAGAGGCAGAGATCCGCGCAGATTGACGCGACTAGAGGCAGAGCTACTGCGCAAAGCTCTGACTCTACACAGAAGGACCCCCGAAATTTGCACCCGGGGATATCGGGGCTATTAATTGAGCTTCTAGCCGCGGGGATGCAGCGTTTCACCTATGGCATTAATGCTAAAGAGGACTGTGAAGTAGAATCAGGTATTTTTGGAGGCTTCAGACTCTCTTTAAGAATTATTTTTTAGCAAATCTGGAGTAGGACAGCATTGCGTAAATTGTTAACTTTGTTATTGTTAGCACCAGTGTCATCATTTTCACACAAGTCCGGGTAAAAGGTGAGATCAAAGTGTGCGCCAAGCCCTGTTTTCTGTACGTGTGTGTAGAGTTGTCAGCACTTCTTTGAAGCTTCTAACAATGAGAAACAGGGAGCCGTCACAAGTAGCTTAGCACATACCTCCGCCCCTTACTTATGCCTGTAAAGCCCCGCACATCAAATCATATATGACTACTATGCTGTGCAGCTTGATAGCACTATTGATTACTGGTTGTCACGTGAGCCATTACATTATCAGCTACATAAGGAACTAGCTATCTGTCATAAACCACTTCATAACAATAAATACATCTGTATCTTACAGACTGGACTTTGCTTTAGTACACCATTATTTCAAGACATATTTAAAGCCTTACATAGTAATATATGCTAAAAGGAATGCTGACAATAAGGCCACTCCCAAAAGCTGCCTTCAGCTCTGGGGTAGGGGGTTTAATATCCTGTGACATAGCATTGTGTTATTCTATATGTTGTTGCTGTTATTCCATCCATTGCATCCATTATCCATTTTTTTTGTGGAATGGCGATATTTTGTATGAACATAAATATTGGCATTAATCCTTGAAATGTATAGAGCTGAACTAGTGGAATGTAAACAGTTGGTAAAAAAGGGACATGTCTCAGACCCCCACAAAGTGATGCACTGGCCCGCCACATAAATCTGACTGAACATTCCACTGTGATAAATTAAAGGCACTGGTGTTTTGTTTTTTTATGGATGCTAAAGTAAATTACTTTAAGGGACACTTGAAGTGAGAGGAACAGGGAGGCTGCCATTTTTCTCTTTTTAAAGGATACCTGAAGTGAAAGGGATATGGAGGCCGCCATATTTATTTCCTTTTAAACAATACCAGCAGCCTGGCAGTCCTGACAATCTTTTTGGCTGCAATAGTGTCTGAATCACACACCTGAAACACACATTTAGCTAATTCAGTCAGAGCACCTGACCTGCATGCTTGCACAAGGTATACGACAGGCTAAAAGTAGGCAGTGGATCAGCAGGACAGACAGGCAATTTGCATTGTTTAAAAATAAATAGATATGGCAGCCTTCATATACCTTTCACTTCATGTGTGCTTTAACGAGAAGTTGTAATTTGTCAGGCTAAACCTTTGGTTTCAGTAGAGTTAGAATCATATGCAACCAGTTGAGTCAGAAGACTTTATGTCAGGGGTATCGCTCAAATACAAAGTAGGGTGAAAATGCACAAGTCATGGGCCAACCTCAATGTCTAGTGGCCACCTCCCTCCTTTATAAAGTTGCTTGATGTCTAACTTCCCTCCCCCATTTTCCTCTACAGTTCCCTGGTGTCTAGTGGCCACCCTCCTTCCCCTATACAGTTTCCTGGTGTTTAGTTGTCCTCCCTCCCCTGTACAGCTCCCTGGCATCTAGTGGCCCCCCTCCCTCCCTTACACAGTTCCTCAGTGTCTAGTGGCCCCACTCCCACCCCTATACAGTTCCTTGGTGTCTAGTGGTTCCCCTCCCACTCCTATACAGTACCCTTGTTTTTTATTGGTCCCCCCTAAACAGTTCCCTTGCGTCTAGTTTCCCCCTCACACCCCTAACCAGTTCCCTGGTGTCTAGTAACCCACCTTCCTACTCTATACAGTTCCCTTGCGTCTAGTTTCCCCCCTCACATCCCTAAACAGTTCCCTGGTGTCTACTGCTCCCCCTCACACCCCTAAACAGTTCCCTGGTGTCTAGTAACCCACCTTCCTCCTCTATACAGTTCCCTGGTGTCTAGTAACCCACCTTCCTCCTCTATACAGTTCCCTGGTGTCCAGCAACCCACCTTCCTCCTCTATACAGTTCCCTGGGCCCATATGCAATTCCCTTTTTCTCCTGGGTTTTCACACCTTGTCATAAAATGGCTTTTGAACCACCCACCAGCAAGCAAGAAAATACTCAGGATAATTTTGATAGTACCTTTTCACCAACTTTTAGGTGTTGTTTCAATTGTAACATACTTATAAGTTATTTTAAAAAGAATATGAAAATTATCTCCTAGGAGATAATTCATGAGAAACACTTATTGCATATGGGCCCTCGTGTCTAGTGATTTCCCCTTCCTCCCCATATGGCTTCCCTAGTGACCTAGGACTTCACATCCAATATAGCTTCCCTGCTGGTCTAGAGTGAGCTAAACATAATGCAAAGTGGGGGAAATACTTGTGGGCCAAATCTGATGGCTCTGCATGCTAGATCTGTTAGACATTTATGATCTACAAACTTGTTTTGGGTCAAAACTCAGAAGCTGCTCGTGTAAAAGGAACAGAACCAGGGACATGGCAGTTCTGAAAAAGTAAATAGCAATGGGAGCATTTACACTATATTTAACAATTAATTAAAGGTAATTTTTTAAAGGTAATTAAATGTAACATAGAATTAAAGTCTGTCTTTCCCTCTTGTTTATTCATTTTTTTTTTCAGTTACGGTATATTTTAGATATTTTGTTCTGTTAAATAACTCAAGTTTGTTCGGTTACGCTGAATACAAAAAGCTGTTATCATTATTAGGTAAAGTGCATTCATCTGCTGTCGACTCTGGGTAATAGATTACTGTTACACTGAGAATGCACAGAGTTACATCATCTTTCCCAGCATTTACAAATACAGAACACTGCTTTTTAATGGAATGTCATTCTCAACAGAACAACAAACACTTATGCGGTTTTTGTGGAATGTGATTACAATTGCAGAGGATTAGAGTTATTAGTACTGTTTGAGAGAAAGCATTGATAAGACAAATCTTAAAATAGCTGGCCCTCTTTGTCATTTTCAATAGGCCATGTGAACAGAATATGATGATGACACGGCAGAAGGTTTACTGTTCTCACCAATGGAGAATGCGCATCACATTGACTGCTTCAGTCAATGTGTCATCTTATACATTTATTCATACACCAGCAGCTATTAATACAAGTCTTTATTTATGTAGCATGGAAATGCGGCAGAAGGGCAGTAAAGCTGGCAACCGTGTAACAGGGTTAGTATTTATGCTAATTCATATTTATTGCTAAAGGGATATACAGTATTTACACTATATTTATACTTTTTTGGTTCATCATTTCCTTTTCAACTAGTCTCCCTTGATGGAAATGGCTCCTGGGACATGTATTCAGCATTTTGCTACATACAGAGATGAGGTTTAGCAGCTGGAAAGAGCTTTGTTAAACAGACACTGAAGCGAAAAAAAATTATGATATAATCATTTGTATGTGTAGTACAATTAAGAAATAAAACATTGGGAGCAGAGACATAAGTCTAATACTGTTTCCAGTGCAGGAAGAGTTAAGAAACTCCAGTTGTTATCTATGCAAAAAAGCCATTGAGCTCCACAACTTTTAAAGTCACAGAGAGCTCTGTCTTCTGAAGCTTGTTATCTCAACTGTCAGTCATTGTATCTTCTTTTTCTCTGCAGAGAAGGGTTCAAAAGTTCACTAGCCTTCTCTGTAAAATCATTTAGAATGCTGAGTAGTGTGTTAACTGCAAATATAAGAGAATGATGTAATGTTATAAAAAAAAAAGCTATATACCTGAAAATAAAAACACGAGAACATTTTCTTTGCTACTAATGTTCTAGCAATTATCCATACTACACAACCAATTCATTATATTATAATTTATTTATTTTTTTGCTTCAGTGTCTCTTTAATATGAGCTGTTGTGACCACCTACTGCCATTAGAGGGAACAGGTTTTATGTACAAAGATTGGCTTCTCATTTTTTAATAGATAACACAATTTCTGCTCACAGAACAATGACCTCTATTGGCTGGATGGAGCAGCTGGAAACCCATATCAGCATTGATCCAGTTAGGTCCCATCTCAGAATATAATTCAGAATGATATTTGACAGAATGGTGGAGAGGAAGGAAGCCTTTTTGTGGCTTGTGAGCTATCCGTTTAAATGCTACTCACATTGCAGCTATGGGGCACCGGGTGCTTATTTTCAGCACCAGCACTTGGCTTTTCTTTATCCAAATGTTGACTTTTGCCGATTGTATTGCCAAGCGCCAGCTACCATATATCGCTGGGTGAACAAGCTAGGGTTTAGACATACTTGTAGGAGGATTAATGTTAGGGATATTTTAGGGGGACGTTAGATTTATTGGTTAGGGTTAGGCATAGGTGTAGGAAGGTTAGTGGGATAGGGTACTGGAAGGTTAGTTACAAGTGCCAGATTTCTGGAAACTATATATTAGCAATGTTGTTACTATCGGCATCACCTGGCACCCAAAATAAGCAGTGGCGGCATAAGGACCCGTTTCCACTAGTGTGGAAACCAGGCCGAATTTGAAGAGTTTCCCCACAGGCAAATCGCTCTGGGAAACTCTACCATAGGAAGTAATGGCACCGCTGGCCGAATCGCTTGCCCTAGCGATTCGGCCGGCATTGCCCACAGATTTCACATGGGAGGCAGCGAATCCCATAGCCGTGCATGGCACGGCTTCTGGGATTCGTCTGCGTTCCCGCAGACCCGGAAGTGCCGCAGCGCGTCTTGCAGCCGCGCGCAGTGGCCAGTGGAAACGGGTCCTAATACATACTGCAGAGGAGGTGTGTGACTGTCCAGAACTATACTAAATATCTTACGGACATTGCTTGTATGGGTGATTGGCACCCTGTCAAACCACAGAAGGATAAGAGACACGACTATGATAGTGTCCAAACTTCACCAAAGAGAGTGATCTGAGTGATAAGGACTGCTAGTCATGTGACTTTAGGCTGTACAAGCAAAATTAAGATAGGCATCTTTTATCATTTGACACAATTTAATTAATAAATGTCTAACAGGTGGGGAAGTGTAGGGGCAATTATAAAATGTATGGAGTTAGGTTTTTAAAGTTATGTATAAAAAAGGAGAACCGCTGTCAGAATTTCATTGCTCAGTGTGTCTCTGCTGGGCAGAATCCACATTATATTTCTGTGTTAACATTCTTCAAGCACCTGTATTACATGTTACCATTTTTGTAGGGCATACCAAGGTGAATGTGATGCAACAACATTCTATTATGCCTCGTACACACCATGCAATTTCCCATCAGAGAGATGGGTCGAATCGATTATTTCTGACAGGTCCGATCTAATATCTAATTGCTTTCCTGATCAATTTTCCGATCACTTATATACAAAATCAATCAGAAAAATGATCGAAAATCAGATCAGACCTGTCGGAAATAATTGATTTGACCTGTCTATCTGATGGGAAATTGCATAGTGTGTACCAGGCATTAAAGGGATGCTAAAGCCATGAAAAACAAATCATTTTTACTTACGAGGGCTTCTAACAGGCCTGGCCACGCGTAGCCTTCTTCGCATTCCCGTCCACAATAGCAAGACGCTATTGCGGTTGGAAACGCAAAGAAGGAGACGTGTGGCCAGGCCTGTGCAGGCGAAGTAAGCCTGTCGGCGAAAACAAAACTAGCTAGCGAGGGAGGGAGGATCCATGAGTGACTGCGAGGGCACAGGACGGCTCAGGAGGCTGGTAGAAGACCCTGGTAAGTAAAAATGATATTTTTTTTTCTCATGGCTTAATTATCCCTTTAAAGTGAAGTATCCAAAAGTAAAAGGAGGGTTTGTTGTCAGGTTAATGATTAGTTTGGAAACACTTTTCATGACCCTAGTTGAGGCTCGGCCATCTAAGTGACTAAGCTTATGCAGTTCAGGCCTTTTAAATTTATATTCATGATGAACTTTGGACAGTGGACACACTCATTGATTGCATATCTTTTGCTTGATTACAAATTAACTAGCAGTCGCGATCCACAAGTTTAACTCAGAAGGAGCTGAAACAGTACATAACATAGCGAGTGTTAGCAATAACAAATGGTTTATAGGTAGTGAAAGAACAACAAGGTTACATGCAGGGCCGGTTCTCTCATGAAGCAAGGTGAAACATTTGCATCAGGTGCAGAGAATACAAGGGCAGCATTTTTGTAACAGCATGCAGGCAGAGTAGGAGGAGAAGTGAGAGGAGAGCAAGGTGAAGAGGTCATCATTGAGGAAAAGCAGCTTGTTGTGCTGTGTGAGGAGTCTGGCAGTGAGTGAGAAAGGGGGAGGGGGGGGCGGGCACCAGAGCAGCACTGTTTCATTTGACTTGCACAGCAGAACGGAGGAGGTGGCACTGTTGTACTGACTGAGGAGGGGGCGCATCCTCACAAGTTTGCCGCAGGCAGCAAAACGTCTAGAAATGGCCCTGATTACAGGAGATGACAGATCATGCCCCACACTGGTGCAGTCATATAGCCCTCCCTCCTTCATCCCTGCTGCTATGCTCAGAGGGTTTTCTGGCATGTGCAAAAGTTAACCTCTTGTACATTTTTTAGATGTAAAAGTTTAGAAGGGTTGAAAAAACTATTTTATACTCCTAAGAAATATTCTAATTTCAGATAATGAGGAAAAGTATTGGAATCTGATTGGGTTCTTATTACGGTTTCCCTCTCTGGTACACTTTCCATCACTTCCTGCCCATCAGCGTAAAACTGTCATTGTTTATGTGTATGAGTGTATGTGTGTCATTTCTTGCCCCATAGACCACCAGGGGTGTATTATATGTATAATCTGGGCAAAGTATTACCCCTAGTGTGCTGCAACCACTAATTAGCAAAAGTAGTTATTCAATATGAGTGGGGCAAGTTATATTATAGCCATGGAGTTCAAAAGAACAGGAAGAGTGCTTAACCTAAAGCTTGAAAGTGAACCTGAAGCGACTTATGTCATGTGCTGGATGCACCAAACGTCGGTAATACTGCAGTGCACAAGAAATGATTTTGCACGAAGAAATTATGTGAAGTCCCTTTCTGTTGTCCAGTACTGGAAGAATTTAAAAAAAACTTGAAATATTATCTATGCAAAAGAGCTTCTCTGAGCTAGTTGACAGCTTGTCAAAGTCAGTCCTGTTTTCAGAAGAGCTTATACAGCCAAAAAGTAGTGAGAGACAGCTTGATATAAGGTTTTACTGCAGGAAAAGTTCAGTACTGTTTGTTTTACAGCTTTAAAGACAGAGTGTGGATTCTAAACTGCAACCGTGACAGTCTGATGCAATGCTATAATTAAAGCTATATACCTGAAAATAAAAAATATGAGACTATTTTCTTTGTTACTAATGTTCTATTTATTATATGTACTACACATACCATGCATCATCTCATAAGTTTATTTTCACTTCAGGTTCACTTTAAATATTTAAGCAAATTGTCCGTTAAGCAATAAAGGGAGCTTACTCATCTTTCTATTAATAGTTGGTGAGAACTGGGTCATTTCACATAGTATGAGGTAATAAAGAAGATGGTAATACTGCTTTACTTAAAGTGAACCTCCGGACTAAAAATCTACTCAGCAGAACTGAAAAGGCATGGTGTTTCTTTAACAGTTTCACAGCATCAGAACTTTGTTTTTCTTACCAAAGCATCATTTTTAGCTGCATTTTTACTTAAAGGGATACTGTAGGGGGGTCGGGGGAAAATGAGCTGAACTTACCCGGGGCTTCTAATGGTCCCCCGCAGACATCCTGTGTTGGCGCAGCCACTCACCGATGCTCCGGCCCCGCCTCCGATTCACTTCTGGAATTTCTGACTTTAAAGTCAGAAAACCACTGCGCCTGCGTTGCCGTGTCCTCGATCCCGCTGATGTCATCAAGAGCGCACAGCGCAGGCCCAGTATGGTCTGTGTCTGCGCAGTACACTCCTGGTGACATCAGCGGGAGCGAGGACACGGCAACGCAGGCGCAGTGGTTTTCTGACTTTAAAGTCAGAAATTCCAGAAGTGAACCGGAGGCGGGGCCAGAGCATTGGGGAGTGGCTGCGCCAACACAGGATGTCTGCGGGGGACCATTAGAAGCCCCGGGTAAGTTCAGCTCATTTTCCCCCGACCCCCCTACAGTATCCCTTTAAGCTCCAGGGCTTTTTTTCCCTGATGCTGTGCAGAGCATGATGGGATTTCCTATGTTGTTATTCACGTTGCCTAGCAACTGGGAGAGGTGCTCAGGACACAGGACAGTTGGAACTGTGCCTCATGCTCCCTGTCACCTCCTTTCAACCAAAAAGATGGCTGCCATCATGAAATCAAACATTTGCCTTTTGTTTTAAAACAGGGTGGGTAAGAGACTATATTACCTATTTTAATTAACATAACTAATGTAACTTAATGACAGTATGTTTGTTTAGGCTGGAGTTCCTCTTTAAGCTCTAGTTTAGTTGCTCAGTGTGCAGGGTACACTGTACTGACACAGTTTTCATTTTAATTTTGGTAGCATAATCACTGACAGCACAAACGTCTTAGAATGATTCAGCAATAAAGGGATAGTTCAGTTTTTGGGTATGTGATGGAGAGCTATTTCATCACCAACCGGCCTTTTAATATCTAGGTTCCCAACGATGGGGTTGCTGCAGCTATTGAAGCCTGCACAAATGTTGCTACCGTTTTGGGAGGTCTCACCTTTTCTTTTTCAGAATTACCAATAATTTTTTTATTTTAATAAGGATTCCAGCAGAAAATCTACTAACAGACTTGAACTATGGGAAGAAGATATTACTGAATTGCATTCCAAAGACATATAAAAAGACAGGGACAGATTTATTTATCCCTCACCAATAATTAACATGTACATTTTGGATGAATGGTTCCTTCAAAGGTGTGTGTGCGTTTTTTTCTCTGTAATGTTCTCTTGTTCTGTTACTAGCTGTTTTGGCGAAAGTTATGCCATTGATAAATGGCGTGTTGTTCACGCATTGGAATTCTCAGGGGGCATATTGTTCTCAAACTATGAAATACAGGCTGTAGAGTAATTACCTGACAATTGTTGGTATGTGAATATGGATACGGAGACTAACCTAGGAAATAGAAACTGGCTTAACTCATGTGTAATAAGGGTTTGGTTAGCAATGAACTTTACAATCTATAATTAAGCACAGCCGAGGCCAACAATGTAGCCAATTTTTGTAGTCATGCTAATTCTAGATCTCAGACATTTTCTCATTAACCCTTCTCTTATGTATTACCGGGATTTTTTTTTGTCTGATTACATCAAGGTGATGTGTTTGATTTCTGAAAGGAAGTCCCGGAAGGTTACTAAAGATAGAATACATTACAGGCAGTATCAGTGGGGATTAGTTTATCTTTGACAGCAATCTAAAAAGTGGCTCAACAAACTCTGATGTGCAGCTCATCTAGCTTCTGTCTCTGGGTGTTGGTGATGAAATGATCAAGGGATAAAGAAAGAATCCATAAACTAACCTCAACTGTAACAGTTTCTATGTGACAAATGCCTAATAGCCAAATACCTACTTGGCAGTGGGCAAGCAAGGATTTCAGTATCCACTAAAGAAAGGTCAGCACTTTGGAATGTGTCTGTAGTAACAGTTACCAGAGAAATGACAGAGGTGTGGACCGTCTGTGCTTCAGCAGTACTACCACCACTAGCCTCAGGGGGGAGATCTGGCAAAGGTGAGCATTCTAGAGCAAATGCAGCATTTATAAGGTAATCCCTTTGCCAGCAGTATATGTTTTTGTTTTTTTTAGACTGTGTCGTCATTGAAATAAAGAATAATGAAGTATGCCAGGGCACCCTGTGTGTTCCTTATATTGATTTACCATTGTTCTATTTAAATCACCAGTATACCAGTTGCTAAATAGCTGCATTATGTCCCACACTAGGGTTTCAGGTTCACTTTCAGCTGCGGGTAACTTAGCTCCAGCTCTGCTAGTTTATTATTCTAAGGAATGCAAGAAAAACAGGCACTCCTGTTTAATGCCTACCTGCAGCTTACAGATCTGATTACAGACATATTTGAACCTGCGTCCTTATCTATATGAGAATTATAAATATGTTGGCTTGCTTTGTTCTACCTACATTTTTATTGGAGTGATTTACACTAAAGACAGGCTGATCATCAGCAACAAGTGATAACAAAACAGACGTGGGCCATTTCCACTTTTTTTTTTTTTTTAAGTGTAATGTCCCCTGACCATTGATTAAAGCAAAGAAATTGTCCCATGTGTACCTGTATGCCTTCAATATGTCATTAAGGAAAAACACAGATAAAGTATGGCTTATTCTACAATGATAATCTGAAATGTACAAGACTGATATGTTATAGTGATTTATCAGATTGGCTGTTTTCCTCAAAGGACAACTGTAATGAAAGGTATATGGAGGCTGCCATGTTAGGAATACCAATTGCCTGACTGTCCTGCTGATCCTCTTCCTCTAAGGCTAGGTCAGTGATCTGCAAACTTGGCTCTCCAGCTGTTAAGGAACTACAAGTCCCACAATGCATTTGCCTTTATGAATCATGACTGTGGCTTTCAGACTCCCGCAATGCATTGTGGGACTTGTAGTTCCTTAACAGCTGGAGAGCCAAGTTTGCAGATCACTGGGCTAGGTTTCCATCGCTACGATTCCGTGCCGATTCCCCGCCCAGGAATTCAAATGGATTTTAGTAGCTTATAGAAGTCTATGTAAGGCATCCGAATTCGTGGCCGAGGAAAAATCTGAGGCCCTGCAGCATAATTCTGTGTGTGACTGTCTGAATACCATAGCTGCATTATTGTCAGATCTGACAAGTTTAGCTGCATGCTTGTTTCTGGTGTTAGGGCCAGGTTCCACTAGCAGTTGAGACCGTTTCTGATCTGACCACTACTCCCATTCTGCTGATTATCGCTAAATCAAGACATGCACGTTATAGTGATTTGGCTGCTTGCTGCATAAAACTGCAGCTTGCCATCCAGATTGGAACTGCAGTGCAATATGGGCGGCAAACCGTGGAAGAGTTGGGCCGTGTTTCCCCACCCCTGTTGTATGAGGGGAAACACTGCAGATTCATCTTGGATTTGGGCTCAGTGGAAACAGGCCCTTATTCAGACATTACTGCAGCCAAATAGATCAGCTGGATGCCAGGCAACTGGTAATGTTTAAAAGGAAATAAATATGGCAGCCTCCATACCCCTCTCACTTCAGCTGTCCTGAAGTGAGTGGGATATGGAGGCTGGCATATTTGTTTATTTTTAAATACTTTAATTAGCATCACGTCTTTAATAGTGCAGTCATTCAGACGGTTTAAATGGAGAAAATGAATCACTCTGCAGTTTGGTATCATTGTGTATCCCACACTGAGCATGGGCAAGAGGAGGCAAAGGAAAGAGATGCCTGAGCAGATCAGAAAGAAAACTATAGCGATGCATGGTAACAGCAATGGCTATAAAACCATCTAAAAAGCAGCATGGTGATGTTCCTGTGACAGATACCACAATTATTAAGAAGTTTGGTTCAGGGGAGTGTAGCTAATCCCTGGGGACATGAAACCCTAGAATGATTAGAAGGATTGTGAGAATGACAGGCAAAAAACCAAGGACAACTTCCAAAGTGTTACAAACTGAACTCTAAGAGCAAGGTCATCAGAGTCATTGCAGTATCCATCACTGTTGTGAGTGACAGTGAAAACAATAGAAAAAGACCAATAAGCACTCCACTGTTCAAATAAACATTAAAAGTGAGACATTCTCATTTGCTAATGTACTTGTTGACAACCCATAAAACTGGAGTTTTTTGCCACTTCACATCAGCTCTATTTCCACAAAGGAATCAATGAAGCTTTCAAAGAAAATAACATCATATCTACTGTGAAACATGGAAGAGGCTAAGTTATGCTTTGATCAGCTTTCCTAATCGGGTATGGGGCACCTTGGGTCTGTGCAGAGACCAATGAGATCTCAAGACTATCAAGCCATTTTGAAATATACTGATCTGTAAGAGAAAGCTCTGCCTATGTCGCAGGCCATGGATCCTCCAGCAGGACACAGCTAAAAGCCCACAAAAATGGCTAAGAACAAATCATTGTACTACTTTGAAGTGGCCTTCTAGAAGCTCTGATTTGAATCCTACAGAACATGTATAGAAATAATTGAAACATGCAAGCAGATGAGGCATCATCCTCAAGACAGAGTTCAAACTATCAAAGTTGGCACAGTTGGTGCAGTCTGCTCGGGACATGTGCACCAAACTACTCGTTAAAGAGACACTGAAGCGAAAAAAAAATGATGATATTATGATTTGTATGTGTAGCACAGCGAAGAAATAAAACATTAAGATCAGATACATCAGTGTAATTGTTTCCAGTACAGGAAGAGTTGAGAAACTCCAGTTGTTATCTTTGTGCAAACAAGCCATTAAGCTCTCCGACTAAGTTAGTCGTGGAGAGGGCTGTTATCTGACTTTTATTATCTCAACTGTTCCTGGACTATTTACTTTTCCTCTGCTAGAGGAGAGGTCATTACTTCACAGACTGCTCTGAAAGACTCATTTTGAATGCTGAGTGTTGTGTAATCTGCACATATTATGGAATGATGCAATGTTAGAAAAAACACTATATACCTGAAAATAAAAGTATGAGAATATTTTCTTTGCTGCTAATCTTCTAGTAATTATTCATAGTACACAACCAATTCACTATATCATATTTTTTTTTTCGCTTCAGTGTCTCTTTAAGAGATGCAGAAACCCCACGAGCGCTACAAGAATCGCCTGCTTGCAGCATTTGCATCTAAATGGTGTTCAACAAGATTTTAGTTTAATGGTCCGTACATTTTTGTCCATGCTATTTTCATCTGTGTTATTATATAAAATATTCTTTTAAATGAAATCTGTAAAGCAACATCTGATTTTTGTTATATATGGAAAAATGAATGATGGTTGCAAATTGCTTTTTCCATTTAAAAGCTATTTAAATTATTTAAATATTATTTTATGGGACAGGGTACCAACAAATGTGTCTATGTCTGCAGGTTATAAATAATGTCATGTAATTTAGGCTGTGTGAGGCCTGGTTCACACTTGTGCTAGTGGCATATGGATCCGTGAAAAAGGATCCGATCATACCGGTTGATCGGATCTGTTTTTCACTCCATTTGCCTTCCACTACTTCCTTCCGTTTCTCCATATCTGCCCCCCGACCCCATCAGCAAAGTTAATTTTGTTGGATAGAATGGTCCATTTCTTCACTAGTGTGAAGAAACATTCCGTTTTCTCATTGCCCCATGCGATGCTCCAGCTTCCTTTAAGATTCCGCTGGGCTCAGCGGTCCGGAAAAATAGCTGCAGCAAGAAACTTGCAGTCTGTTCAGCGGATCGTGCGGAATAGATCCGTTATAACAGACGGATTTGAACGGAACAATAGGTTAATAATGGATCCATACGCATCCGTTCTAATCTGTTCCCTTCCGATCCAGGAACGGACCATTTTTTAGCGCTAATGTGAACCGGGCCTTAGTCCTTATGTTTGCTTTTATTGACATATGTTATAATGTAGGAATTAAACCATACAGGTAATGCAAGAATAAGTAGTCTCAACAAACGTCTGAAACTGCAGAAATGAGCTAAATTATCTTAAAGATCTTTCTGTAAGGGCTGGAACCCACAGGAGCGATTTTGGCAGCGTTTTGGCAGCACTGCGATACGCTAGCAGTTTGCCAAAACGCTGGGCTAATATTAATGGATGGGGCAACTTCCACAGGAGCGTTTGCGTTTCTCAGAAACGCAAACGCAGGACGTGCAGCATTTTGGGAGCGTTAGCGCTTCAATGTAAAGTATTGAACCGCTAGCGGAAACGCTCAGCAAAACCTAAACTGAGCGGTTTTGCTAGCGTTTTGCGGTTCAGCACACTGTAACAAAATGAAAAATAATTCACAGGACCAATCAGGATAAAAACGCAAAACGCAAAACGCTGGGCAAAAAAATACAATGTTGCAAAACACGACCAAAAACGCGCATGAATCCGCTTGCAAACCGCTCAGACAAAACGCTAGCGGTTGCGGTTTGCGTTTGCGGATTTCAGTGGGTTCCAGGCCTTATAGTTTATTTCAAGCACACAACACAGTTAGGGCAGTGGTAACAATGATGTATGGTCTATGGATCTCTCTACATTGCTTGACAAAGATAAAGGTTGGTATAATATTATTACGGATAATATTTGGGGTGAGATCTGTATAAAATGCAATCTCGACATGTATGGATGCAAGTGATCATTTGGAGCAATCTTACCTGTTCTATATATATATATAGGGACCTATAAAATGGTACTGTATATTTAGACTGTTCCAACGTATACTGTGTAGTGGTTAGTAGATTTTTAGAAGATAGCTCAAACAGTATGTGCAGCCAGCATTAGACTAGGTCTGCATGAGCAAGATTAATGACTTGCTATCACTAAATATAGTTTAATATAAACTGATTTCAGTATCAGCCGAACTGCCCATTTTTTTTACCTGAGAGAAATTGAAAAAATGTTTGACCAGAATCAGAATCAGAATCAGAATTTATTTCGCCAAGTACAACAGTGGATTGTACCCGGAATTGGTTTTGGCGCATACAGGGTCGTTGATGAAAACAAGAAAAAAGCACGATTAAGCATGGGACAAACATAGACATGGGACAAGCATACATAGGACAACATTACAGCTTGTGCGTACAATTGAGCAGAGCGTCGTATACAGTTAAGCATGGTACATACGTATACGTATAAACAACAAAAGCAAAATAAAAAGCAAAAACAGAGAACATTACAGCATACACGTACAGTTAACGTAATACAAACAGAGCAAAAACAAGTTGAATATAAGTTGAAGGAGCTTTAATTCCCAACCAGTGGTCCGGGAGACACAATGGTTGCCCTGCCACTCATCACTACAGTGGACTCCCACCGACTGAACCTCCATATTTAGTTAGGTGGACATAATGTTAATTTAACACTAGTTAAATGGACATAATGGCAGACAAAATAGTGTCATAAGTTATTTCCCTGGTTATACCCACCAAACTATTGCCTCCATTATATCCACCACTAGCCACCATTACATCTACAGTTACATGGGAGTAAAATATCTTGCTCTCAAGAGATAAACCTCACTCGTGTAGCCCAGGCCTAATGTTGGCCATATACAAAGGGCCTTTTATTCGACATTTTGCCAGGCGATTTTCCTATCAATTTTGAAAGATTGCCTGATTTTCCAGTATTCCTTCAATTGCAATTATTCAGAAAATACTGCAGGCAGCACATTTTTGATTTAAAGTAAATTGCAAGCACTGAAGTGGAATCGACCTGATAGGGTTCCACTGTCCTAGCTCTTTGCTGAACGCTGGAAATTGCTGACAATCGACAAGTGCACTGAAAGCACTGCTAGTGGGCCCCAACCCTTCCACACTTTAATGCAGTCATCTTGAAGCAAACATGTATAGGTTTGCAAACAGATGGCAAGATCGGGCAGTTGGAAATCTTTGTTTGCTGCTCTTTTTGGCTTTGCTAATAAATAAAACAGAGCCATTATAGTCCAATAGGCAGTAATGGGGAAATTGCTTGTGAAGATAAGGTCAAGCAGAGCTTTCCATGGGGACTGTTCCAGGTGTCACCAGTCCAGCACTCATTACTGCACACAGAATTGGAAACATCTATGTGGCAGGAACTGATTCTCAGTTTTCTTACAGTGCACAGGGAAGCAGTATCTCCTTTTTAATGCCCAGTGTATATGAGGTGTGTTCTAAATTTTGTCAGTATACATGAATCATTCTGAGGCAGGCTTTACAGCCAAAAGCTTACTGCTTTTCTTCTAAGTTAGCCAATAAATGGTATCATCCCTATTCAAAACTTCTTGCAGTGCACAGGGAATAAAGTGATTACCTAAATATGAAGCTATCTGCCCGATGAAAGTCAGTCTGACCTCACACCATACAATTTTTATATTTCTTTTTTTTACTGATTGTAACTAGTTATGCAAAAAAAAAAAAAAATAAAACTCCATAAAAATTCCTTGGGTCTATAAATCACCCTACACCATTACATTTTCATGAAGAATGATTTTCAAAAATCCAACACTCCCGATCAACTTTTATTGAAAAAAATGGTAAATTCGACCAGATTTCTAGAACAAATTAAAAAAAAATCTTCAGTTTTTCTGTGCTGTAAAATTAGATCATTTTATTGCATTGTGTGTGGCCACCTTAAAGGGACACTTAAGTCAAACAAAAAAAAATGAGTTTTACTCACCTGGGGCTTCCAATAGCCCCCTGCAGCTGTCCGGTACCCTCGCCGTCTCCCTCCGATCCTCCTGGCCCCGCCGGCAGCCACTTCCTGTTTCGGTGACAGGAGCTGACAGGCTGGGGACGCGAGTGATTCTTCGCGTTGCTGGCCACAATAGCGCCATCTATGCTGCTATAGCATATATCATATACCATATAGCAGCATAGAGGGTGCTAATGTGTCTGGGAACGCGAAGAATCACTCGCGTCCTCAGCCTGTCAGCTCCTGTCACCGAAACAGGAAGTGGCTGCCGGCGGGGCCAGGAGGATCGGAGGGAGACGGCGAGGGTACCGGACAGCTGCAGGGGGCTATTGGAAGCCCCAGGTGAGTAAAACTCATTTTTTTTTGTTTGACTTAAGTGTCCCTTTAAGGTGCATCAAATAAGTGAGAAGCCAGAAAGCTCAATATGATTCCTCTGATATTACGACACCTGGTCTGGCTCCAGGGTACGACAAGCGAGCCAGATGCCTTAGGCCAAGAGTTTGCCTTGACGTGTCTTACACACATTCATGTCATGTTTTCAAGTCTATTTTTTAGGTCCTACATTTTGTTGAGATGGATCTATCTCAGGCAGTTTACTTTCCATTCCAGTTGTAGAGTAATATTAGCAATGCTGTATTACATAAGTTTGATTTCCTTTTTTTGTTTTTTAGGAAAAAAATAATATTAAAAAAAAAAAATAAACTTTTTAAACTAAAAGCAATTGTAAACATTTTGTTTGGTGATTATGGTCCGCCCAGTGGCGTACCTAAGGAGCTTTGGGCCCTAGTGCAAGTTTTACATTGGGCCCCCCAAGCAATTTTACATGTACCAATTTATAAATCGCAACAAAACCTGCCAAGGACATCCACAGTAAGAGAGGTGTAAGCAGAGGAGGGGAACAGTTTGTTAATGATTACCACTATTCAAAGCATAGAAGTGGTGATCATTATCAGCATAGCACCATTGGAGAGCTGATACTGTGGGTGAGGGAGGGCCCCTAGTGGCCCCCCCTAGTCCAAGGGCCCTGCTGCGGTTGCAACCTTTGCATTCCCTATTGCTACGCCACTGGGTCCACCATTCCAATTATGACCCCAGTGGACAATATTTAGAGGAGCATTTCTCACAATAAAATGGCTGATTGTTCAGAGACACAGCTCAACGTGAACGTACTGACTCAAGCTACAGTATGGAGACTATTGCAACATCGTTGTAAAAGGTCTGTCTATCAGGTCACCTTTTATTTTGGTTTATAGGTAATTTACATTACTGCACCCATCCTTTCAGAAATGGCATCACAGGTTTATTACAGACGTAGAAAAATGACACCTAGCTGAAGAATGCACAGAATGTGGCGGAAGCAGCTGTTGTCAAGCACTGTCTTGCCTTGGAGAATACATACATTTACATGAACCTGTTCTTACTAATTTAATATTTTTATTTTTTTTAAATACAAGCTTGTACTCAAAAGACATGCAATTTTCTCATGTAATGACTTCAATTTACTGCATTACTCAGACTGTAAGACATTTCTATCATTGTTTTATATTTGTAGTGTACCAGCATTACAGTATGATTTATTTAGGTACATTAATGCTTGCCTCATTAAAAAAATAGTTTTTTTTTCATGGGTAATCAAAAACAGGCAGGCACATTCAAACGCTACATTCTCCTGCTGCTAAGTCTTTGTACTGCTGCACTCAACAGGATGGCGAAGTAAGCACATAAGTAAGGATACTATCAACTCATATAAGAACTTGGACCAAAATTAAAGCCAAATTGCTTGCGCTATATTATTTTCCATTAAACGTATATATCATAAAAGCATATAGGAGTGCTGAGCTGAGGAAAATGGGTTTATATAGCAATTTGATTATGGACTGTAGTTAAAGGACCACTATAATGTAAAATTGTAAAATTTTAAATATATAACTTTACAATGTACATTTCTTCCTAAGTAAAATGCACTATAAATTATTTTTTCCTATGTCGCTGTCATTCACAATAGGCATTTAAAAGCTTACATCTTACAGATTTTGGACTAGTCCATCTCTTCATAGGGGGTTCTCAGAAATACGTTTATTCTTTACAAAAGCACTGCCTAAAAAGGATGTATACAAAGATGCTGGCTAGCTTCCCTACTTGCTTGTACACCATTTTGGCAGTTGGACTGAGCAACTGCCATTCAGTAGGTGCTATTGTAAATAAAGAAATACCGGAGAATCCCCCATTCACTTTCAGATTTTAACTATCTGTTGTAAGTGACAGCTACATGGGAAAAAGGTAATTCATAGTGCATTCTACTATGAGATGAATCTACTATGAGATTAATCTACATTATATGGATGTATTCTCTATTTTAATATTTTTTGGCATACTTGTCCTATAAAAGATCATGGTGTGACAAGGTGTGCAGAGAATGCATGTTTACAGTATGTACTCTTATTGATCTGCACAGATATTGCAAGGTACCAGGCTGCAGACACAGCATTACAGTATATCTAAAGTCACCTGACTTGTGCAGGGATAAATATCTATTGCGTTCCTAAGCTATCTATTCTCTGTCACTCTGAAGACACCGAATCAAAATCCAAACAGTGCAGTGACAATCAGAGTATGAAAGTTTACAAATAATTGGAGGCATGGAGCCATGAAGAATGATTCTTTCCTAATAACAGCGATAACTCCAATTGTATCTATGGGAATTCAATAAGGACTTGTTACACTGCTGACAAAACTAGTGGCAGGCTTGCTTTAGGTTGGATTTTTGTTCTCGTCATGTGTTTCAACATACTGTAACTACATACATGCAAGCATAGGTCACATACATGTCTAGACAGACATTAGACTGCAAAACAGTTCAGACAATAATGGAAGAAACACTGAATATACTGATGCATAGTAACGAATGCAAATATTTTAAATAACCTATTATAATACTTATAGCATCAACTCATTACTTTCTATTTTAGTTAATTTTTTCCTTTAACGCAAACATATAAATCCCACTGGCCTCAATTCACGGAGCATTATCAAACGTTTATCAAACACTTTATCAAACGTTTGATAATTTACCTCATGGGTAAAATCTCATTTTAAATTCACTAAGGTGTTATATATTTATCGAATGTTTTACCGATAAAACGTTCAACAAATATATAACACCTTAGTGAATTTAAAATGAGATTTTACCCATGAGGTAAATTATCAAACGTTTGATAAAGTGTTTGCTAAACGTTTGATAATGCTCCGTGAATTGAGGCCACTGTTTACAAATGCGATTATCATTTCTTCTTGTCACATGGTCTCTCAAATATGAATAATTGTGTGATAATATGTCCTCAAGCATGAGCCCACAGCCTAGGGCTTACTCCTACCAAAATGACACCAAGCATGAGGCATTAATCCAAAACAACCAACCAGGTTTCAGTAGTTAAATGAAACAAGTATTTAGTCAGGTTGCTATGGGCAATGACACTTTTCCTTCTTTTGTCATTTGGAGTTTCCGTAATAAATTAGCCTCCATAACTCTACTGACTTTAAAGCGGTCCTAATGAAATGCTCCAAGTTTAATTGATGGCTTTCTCCTGGTGACAAATAGTAGGAAGTCTATGGAAGGCTATAGGAAAGCCTACATGTCTGAGCTGCCAGGTGAATTGCACATTGTATACTCACCGATAAATATTATCACACTGGAAATCCTCCTGAAACAATCCATGCTGTCAGCCGGTGGGGAGAGACGAGCCCTTGATGTTGGGATGCAGACGCTGGCTGTCAGTCTCGTCTTGGCTGTCAGTTGTAAGGACTTGGGAGAGCCTGTGTGTGTGCGGAGGAGCCCCGTACAGAACTCTGAGGAATGACTAATCAGGCTCAGTGTTCAGGCAGGTTTCCCTCTCACAAGGAATGTAACTCTCAATTACTCAGCTCTGCAGTGACCTCTGTGCTACAGCGTCATTTATATAACCAGTCCTCCTAGATAACTGGTTTGGCACCAATTCCAACACAGACGCACTTTGAGGGAGGGAGGAGGAATATTTCTTTTGTCTTTCAACCCACCAGCAGGAAGTTTCTTAAACTTAGAAAACCTCCTTCTCCTAGGTTTTTGCTGAGAGCAATAAAATGTGACAGGATGCTAGAGGTGGGTGGCTGCGCAGGTACTGAAACAAGCTTCACACCCAGACCTATGATGAAGGACTCACCCCTGTTCTGTTAAATTTGAACTTGAAGGCAAACAGCTAAATGTACAATGAAGTGAAGTACCTTGATTGCATTGGCGTAATAATCACCCCTGGCATCGCAGGGGAGCCCAGAGGCTTTGGGGGGCCCTCCTCCTTGCTCTCCCCAACCGCAAGTGCAGCCAATTAGCAAAAAAAAAACCTCCCTGTTCACTCACAAAAACCATCCCGCCACCTCCGCCTGCCATGTAGTGTAGCGAGTACCGGGAGCGTGTGTAATGTTTTCCTGCTTTCAGACATTGCTTCACAGCAGACCACTCTCTGCTGCCATTCATTGGCTCCTGATCACGTGACCTGCATAGGGTTCGGGGTCCCCGTGTTATCATATTGCAGGGGGGCCCTATTAAGTCTAGTTACGCCGCTGCTTGATTGGTAACTCTGCCCAGACAATCCTGTGGTTTACATAGCTAGAGAGACCAGCAAGACAGCAGTAAGCAGTAAAATGGACTGACTTTGCCATGCTTTCCCACCTCCCCAGGCTGAGAGCTGCTGCTCAGAGTAATAGGGCCAGTTCCTACCGGCTTCTGCGGGGCATTAAACAACAGCCACATCACTCGTCACTTGAAGTGGAACTTTAACCCAGAATTGAACTTCATTCCAATCAGTAGCTGAT